>NC_084556.2:50972500-51175000 GCF_033978685.3 Nerophis lumbriciformis
CACGCATTTGATGATTTGGGGGTCCACACACACATTTGATGATCTGGGGGTCCACACACACACACACACACACACACACACACACACACACATATTTGATGATCTGGGGGTCCACACACACACATTTGATGATCTAGGGGTCCACACAAACACGCATTTGATGATTTTGGGGTCCACACACACATTTGATGATCTGGGGGTCCACACACACACACACATTTTTGATGATCTGGGGGTCCACACACACACACACACACAAACACGCATTTGATGATCTGGGGGTCCACACACACACACACACACACACACACACACATATTTGATGATCTGGGGGTCCACCCACACACACACACACATACACATTTGATGATCTGGGGGTCCACACACAAACACACACACACACACACACACACACACACATATTTGATGATCTGGGGGTCCACACACACACATTTGATGATCTAGGGGTCCACACACACACGCATTTGATGATTTGGGGGTCCACACACACATTTGATGATCTGGGGGTCCACACACACACATTTGATGATCTGGGGGTCCACACACACACACACACACACACATTTTTGATGATCTGGGGGTCCACACACACACACACACACAAACACGCATTTGATGATCTGGGGGTCCACACACACACACACACACACACACACATATTTGATGATCTGGGGGTCCACCCACACACACACACACATACACATTTGATGATCTGGGGGTCCACACACAAACACACACACACACACACACACACACACACATATTTGATGATCTGGGGGTCCACACACACACATTTGATGATCTAGGGGTCCACACACACACGCATTTGATGATTTGGGGGTCCACACACACATTTGATGATCTGGGGGTCCACACACACACATTTGATGATCTGGGGGTCCACACACACACACACACACATTTTTGATGATCTGGGGGTCCACACACACACACACACATACACATTTGATGATCTGGGGGTCCACACACAAACACACACACACACACACACACACACACACACACACACATATTTGATGATCTGGGGGTCCACACACACACATTTGATGATCTAGGGGTCCACACACACACGCATTTGATGATTTGGGGGTCCACACACACATTTGATGATCTGGGGGTCCACACACACACATTTGATGATCTGGGGGTCCACACACACACACACACACATTTTTGATGATCTGGGGGTCCACACACACACACACACATACACATTTGATGATCTGGGGGTCCACACACAAACACACACACACACACACACACACACACACACACACACATATTTGATGATCTGGGGGTCCACACACACACATTTGATGATCTAGGGGTCCACACACACACACACACATACACATTTGATGATCTGGGGGTCCACACACAAACACACACACACACACACACACACACACACACACACACACACATATTTGATGATCTGGGGGTCCACACACACACATTTGATGATCTAGGGGTCCACACACACACGCATTTGATGATTTGGGGGTCCACACACACATTTGATGATCTGGGGGTCCACACACACACATTTGATGATCTGGGGGTCCACACACACACACACACACATTTTTGATGATCTGGGGGTCCACACACACACACACACATACACATTTGATGATCTGGGGGTCCACACACAAACACACACACACACACACACACACACACACACACACACATATTTGATGATCTGGGGGTCCACACACACACATTTGATGATCTAGGGGTCCACACACACACGCATTTGATGATTTGGGGGTCCACACACACATTTGATGATCTGGGGGTCCACACACACACATTTGATGATCTGGGGGTCCACACACACACACACACACATTTTTGATGATCTGGGGGTCCACACACACACACACACATACACATTTGATGATCTGGGGGTCCACACACAAACACACACACACACACACACACACACACACACACACACACATATTTGATGATCTGGGGGTCCACACACACACATTTGATGATCTAGGGGTCCACACACACATGCATTTGATGATTTGGGGGTCCACACACACATTTGATGATCTAGGGGTCCACACACACACGCATTTGATGATTTGGGGGTCCACACACACATTTGATGATCTGGCGGTCCACACACACACACACACACACACACACACACACACACACATATTTGATGATCTGGGGGTCCACACACACACATTTGATGATCTAGGGGTCCACACACACACGCATTTGATGATTTTGGGGTCCACACACACATTTGATGATCTGGGGGTCCACACACACACACACACACACACACACACACACACACACACATATTTGATGATCTGGGGGTCCACACACACACATTTGATGATCTAGGGGTCCACACACACACGCATTTGATGATTTTGGGGTCCACACACACATTTTTGATGATCTGGGGGTCCACACACACACACACACACAAACACGCATTTGATGATCTGGGGGTCCACACACACACACACACACACACACACACACATATTTGATGATCTGGGGGTCCACCCACACACACACACACATACACATTTGATGATCTGGGGGTCCACACACAAACACACACACACACACACACACACACACACATATTTGATGATCTGGGGGTCCACACACACACATTTGATGATCTAGGGGTCCACACACACACGCATTTGATGATTTGGGGGTCCACACACACATTTGATGATCTGGGGGTCCACACACACACATTTGATGATCTGGGGGTCCACACACACACACACACACACACATTTTTGATGATCTGGGGGTCCACACACACACACACACACAAACACGCATTTGATGATCTGGGGGTCCACACACACACACACACACACACACACATATTTGATGATCTGGGGGTCCACCCACACACACACACACATACACATTTGATGATCTGGGGGTCCACACACAAACACACACACACACACACACACACACACACATATTTGATGATCTGGGGGTCCACACACACACATTTGATGATCTAGGGGTCCACACACACACGCATTTGATGATTTGGGGGTCCACACACACATTTGATGATCTGGGGGTCCACACACACACATTTGATGATCTGGGGGTCCACACACACACACACACACATTTTTGATGATCTGGGGGTCCACACACACACACACACATACACATTTGATGATCTGGGGGTCCACACACAAACACACACACACACACACACACACACACACACACACACATATTTGATGATCTGGGGGTCCACACACACACATTTGATGATCTAGGGGTCCACACACACACGCATTTGATGATTTGGGGGTCCACACACACATTTGATGATCTGGGGGTCCACACACACACATTTGATGATCTGGGGGTCCACACACACACACACACACATTTTTGATGATCTGGGGGTCCACACACACACACACACATACACATTTGATGATCTGGGGGTCCACACACAAACACACACACACACACACACACACACACACACACACACATATTTGATGATCTGGGGGTCCACACACACACATTTGATGATCTAGGGGTCCACACACACACACACACATACACATTTGATGATCTGGGGGTCCACACACAAACACACACACACACACACACACACACACACACACACACATATTTGATGATCTGGGGGTCCACACACACACATTTGATGATCTAGGGGTCCACACACACACGCATTTGATGATTTGGGGGTCCACACACACATTTGATGATCTGGGGGTCCACACACACACATTTGATGATCTGGGGGTCCACACACACACACACACACATTTTTGATGATCTGGGGGTCCACACACACACACACACATACACATTTGATGATCTGGGGGTCCACACACAAACACACACACACACACACACACACACACACACACACACATATTTGATGATCTGGGGGTCCACACACACACATTTGATGATCTAGGGGTCCACACACACACGCATTTGATGATTTGGGGGTCCACACACACATTTGATGATCTGGGGGTCCACACACACACATTTGATGATCTGGGGGTCCACACACACACACACACACATTTTTGATGATCTGGGGGTCCACACACACACACACACATACACATTTGATGATCTGGGGGTCCACACACAAACACACACACACACACACACACACACACACACACACACACATATTTGATGATCTGGGGGTCCACACACACACATTTGATGATCTAGGGGTCCACACACACATGCATTTGATGATTTGGGGGTCCACACACACATTTGATGATCTAGGGGTCCACACACACACGCATTTGATGATTTGGGGGTCCACACACACATTTGATGATCTGGGGGTCCACACACACACACACACACACACACACACACACACACACATATTTGATGATCTGGGGGTCCACACACACACATTTGATGATCTAGGGGTCCACACACACACGCATTTGATGATTTTGGGGTCCACACACACATTTGATGATCTGGGGGTCCACACACACACACACACACACACACACACACACACACACACATATTTGATGATCTGGGGGTCCACACACACACATTTGATGATCTAGGGGTCCACACACACACGCATTTGATGATTTTGGGGTCCACACACACATTTTTGATGATCTGGGGGTCCACACACACACACACACACACACAAACACGCATTTGATGATCTGGGGGTCCACACACACACACACACACACACACACACACACATATTTGATGATCTGGGGGTCCACCCACACACACACACACACATACACATTTGATGATCTGGGGGTCCACACACAAACACACACACACACACACACACACACATATTTGATGATCTAGGGGTCCACACACACACGCATTTGATGATTCGGGGGTCCACACACACATTTGATGATCTGGGGGTCCACACACACACATTTGATGATCTGGGGGTCCACACACACACACACACACACATTTTTGATGATCTGGGGGTCCACACACACACACACACATACACATTTGATGATCTGGGGGTCCACACACAAACACACACACACACACACACACACACACACACACACACATATTTGATGATCTGGGGGTCCACACACACACATTTGATGATCTAGGGGTCCACACACACACGCATTTGATGATTTGGGGGTCCACACACACATTTGATGATCTGGGGGTCCACCCACACACACACACACACACACATATTTGATGATCTGGGGGTCCACACACACACATTTGATGATCTAGGGGTCCACACACACACGCATTTGATGATTTGGGGGTCCACACACACATTTGATGATCTGGGGGTCCACACACACACATTTGATGATCTGGGGGTCCACACACACACACATTTGATGATTTGGGGGTCCACACACACATTTGATGATCTGGGGGTCCACACACACACATTTGATGATCTGGGGGTCCACACACACACACACACACATTTTTGATGATCTGGGGGTCCACACACACACACACACACACACACACACACATATTTGATGATCTGGGGGTCCACCCACACACACACACACATACACATTTGATGATCTGGGGGTCCACACACAAACACACACACACACACACACACACACACACACACACACACACACATATTTGATGATCTGGGGGTCCACACACACACATTTGATGATCTAGGGGTCCACACACACACACATTTGATGATCTGGGGGTCCACACACACACACACACACGCATTTGATGATTTGGTGGTCCACACACACATTTGATGATCTAGGGGTCCACACACACACGCATTTGATGATTTGGGGGTCCACACACACATTTGATGATCTGGGGGTCCACACACACACACACGCATTTGATGATTTGGTGGTCCACACACACATTTGATGATCTAGGGGTCCACACACACACGCATTTGATGATCTGGGGTCCACACACACACATTTGATGATCTGGGGTCCACACACACACATTTGATGATCTGGGGGTCCACACACACACACACGCATTTGATGATTTGGTGGTCCACACACACATTTGATGATCTAGGGGTCCACACACACACGCATTTGATGATTTGGGGGTCCACACACACATTTGATGATCTGGGGGTCCACACACACACACACGCATTTGATGATTTGGTGGTCCACACACACATTTGATGATCTAGGGGTCCACACACACACGCATTTGATGATCTGGGGTCCACACACACACATTTGATGATCTGGGGTCCACACACACATATTTGATGATCTGGGGTCCACACACACACACACGCATTTGATGATTTGGGGGTCCACACACACATTTGATGATGTGGGGGTCCACACACACACACACACACACACACACACACACACACACACACACATATTTTATGATCTGGGGGTCCACACACACACACACACACACACACACACACACACAGACCAGGATGATTACCGTAGGCGCTGTCTTCTTCTTTGGTGCCATGGACGCTGCCATCAGGGTCCATCAGCAGCTGGTAACCATGGCGACTGCACAGCCGCGTCACAATACCTTTGAGCTGGGGTTCTGCGGAAGGGGGCGGGGTTAATCAACACAGACCCGTCACGTGACGGCACACGACAACACACGCCAAGCATGAGGATGCATGATGAAGCGCCATGCCCCCCCCCCCCCCCCCCCCTCTCGTCCGGATGACGGTGGGGATGATGATGACGTCACACCTGGCGGTCGCCTCCTCTTCCGCTTCTTCCTGGAGCCAAACAACTTGACGCGCGAGAAGACGCTCAGCGTGCTCGTCTCGTGCTCGTTGGCGCCCTTGCTCGGGCTCCCGCCGCGGCACGTGCTCGCCTTCTCGCGTTCGCGCTTCTGGCGGATGAGTGAGCTGGCGATGGCGGCCGCGCGCGACATGACCCCCCCGGAGAGAGAGAGAGAGAGAGAGAGGGGAGAGGAGAGGGGGGGCGTGGGAGAGAGGGGAAGTGGGGAGGGGGGGGGGGGGCGTTCACGTCACGTCACGTCACGTGTCAGCTCCTCAAGTCTTCAAGTCGGCGGAAGTCATCAAATGCGTTCGGTAAAACTGCCCCCCCTCCCCTCCCCCGCCCGACCCCATCCTGCAACCCCCCCTCCCCTCCCCTCCCCTGCCGCCCCTCCCACGCAGCCAAGGCCACGCCCCTCAGCCCGCAGGACGTCCTGATCCACTTCTGCTCCGAATGGCGACTCTACAGCCTCCGAACAGGTGTGTGTGTGTGTGTGTGTGTGTGTGTGTGTGTGTGTGTGTGTTGAGGGATGCTCACTGCAGCTGCGCAAACCCCCCCCCCCCCCCCAAGTTGATGTTTGTCAATGAAACAAAGCACCTTTCATAAAAAACACCCTGCAGACGTCTCTACACGTGTGTGTGTGCGTGTGTGTGTGTGTGTGTGTGTGTGTGTGTGTGTGTGTGTGTGTGTGTGTGTGTGTGAGTGTGTGTGTGTGTGTGTGTGACAAGTAAAGCTGGAGGGGAGGGGAGGGGAGGGGGGGGGGGTGTTGTTTTGGTGCAGAGGTGCTGCAAGAAGCTCACACACGTGCACGCGCACACGCACACATCCTTCATGCATCCATTCATTCATGAATCCATGAACTCATCCATTTATTCATCCATCCACCCATCAAACCATTAATTTATCCACCTGTTCATTCATTCATCCATCATTAATCCATTCATCAATGAATCCATACACGCAGTTATCCACTCATCAATGTGTTATTTAATTCATTCATTCATTCATTCATCCATTTATAGATCATGCAGCCACCCATCCATCCACCTAATAATCCATTCATTCATCCGTTTGTTCAGTAATCCATCCATCATTATTCATCCATCCATTCATCAATTAATCCATCCATGCAGCTATCCATTCATCAATTCGGTATTCCATCCATTCATTCATTCATTCATTTATACATCGATCCATCCATGAATCCATCTATTAACTCATTAATCATGAATCCATCCAGCCATCCAGCCATGATCTATCCACCCCTTAATCTGTTGATTTATCCATCTGTTCATCCGTCCATCTACCCATCCATTCATCTATTCATCCGTCCATCTACCCATCCATTCATCTATTCATCCGTCCATCTACCCATCCATTCATCTATTCATCCGTCCATCTGCCCATCCATTCATCTATTCATCCGTCCATCTGCCCATCCATCCATCTATTCATCCGTCCACCCATTAAGCCATTAATTCATCCATCGTTAATCCCTTCGTCCATTCATGAATTAATCCATCCATGCAGTCATCCATTCATCAATTTCATTCACTCATTCATTCATCCATTTATGGATCAATCCTCCCATCCACCTAATAATCCGTCCGTCCATTCATCCATTAATCCATCCATGCAGCTATTTATTCATCAATTCGTTATACCATTCATACATTCATTCATCCAGTTATACATCAATCCATCCATCCATCCATGAATCCATCTATTAAGCCATTAACCATGAAGCCATCCATTTACTCATCCATCATCTATCCACCCCTTAATCTGTTCATTTATCCATCTGTTCATCCGTCCATCTGCCCATCCATCCATCCATTCATCCATCCACCCACTCATTAAACCATTAATTCATTCATCTGTTCATTCATTCATCCATTCATTCATCGTTAATCCATTCATCAATTAATCCATCCATGCATCAATGTATTTCATTCATTCAGTCATTCATCCATTTATAGATCAATCCATCCACCTAATAATCCGTTCATTCATCCATCTGTTCAGTAATCTATCCGTCATTATTCATACCATGCATGATGATACTATGGATGATGATACCATGTACGATGATACCATGCATGATGATACCATATATGATGATACATGTAAAATGATGATACCATACATGATGATACTATGGATGATGATACCATGCATGATGATACCATGCGTGATGATACCATGTACGATGATACCATGCATGATGATACCATGCGGGATGATACAATGTATGATGATGTCATATATGATGATACCATGTTGGATGATGATACCATGCATGATGATACCATGCATGATGATACCATATATGATGATGCCATGTAGGATGATGATGCCATGCATGATGATACTACGTATGATGATATCATGTAGGATGTTGATACTATGGATGATGATACCAAACATGATGATACCATGTATGATGATGATACCATGCATGATGATACTATGGATGATGATACCATGTACAATGATACCATGCATGATGATACCATATATGATGATAAATGTAAAATGATACCATACATGATGATACTATGGATGATGATACCATGCATGATGATACCATGCGTGATGATACCATGTGTGATGATACCATGTACGATGATACCATGCATGATGATACAATGTATGATGATGTCATATATGATGATACCATGTAGGATGATGATACCATGCATGATGATACCATATATGATGATACCATGTAGGATGATGATGCCATGCATGATGATACTATGTATGATGATATCATGTAGGATGTTGATACTATGGATGATGATACCAAACATGATGATACCATGTATGATGATGATACCAAGCATGATGATGCTATGGATGATGATACCATGTACAATGATACCATGCATGATGATACCATATATGATGATACATGTAGGATGATGATGCCATGTACGATGATACCATGCATGATAATACTATGCACAATGATACCATGCATGATGATACCATGCGTGATGATACAATGTATGATGATGTCATATATGATGATACCATGTAGGATGATAATACCATGCATGATGATAGTATGTATGATGATACCACTGCGATGAGGTGGCGACTTGTCCAGGGTGTAATCCGCCTTCCGCCCGAATGCAGCTGAGATAGGCTCCAGCACCCCAGCAATCCCGAACGGGACAAGCGGTAGAAAATGGATGCATGGATGGATGCATGATGATACCATGTAGGATGATGATACCATGCATGATGATACCATGGAGGATGATGATACTATGTAGGATGATACCATGGATGATGATACCAAACATGATGATACCATGTATGATGATGATACCATGCATGATGATACTATGGATGATGATACCATACATGATAATACCATGCATGATGATACCACGGATGATGATACCATGTAGAATGATGATACCATAGGAAGATGATACCATGCATGATGATACTATGCATGATGATACCATGTAGTATGATGATACCATGCATGATGATACTTTGTATGATGATAACATGTAGGATGATACCATGCATGATGGTAACATGTATGATGATACCATACATGATAATACCATGCATGATGATACCACGGATGATGATACCATGTAGAATGATGATACCATAGGAAGATGATACCATGCATGATGATACTATGAGTGATGATACCATGTAGTATGATGATACCATGCATGATGATACTTTGTATGATGATAACATGTAGGATGATACCATGCATGATGGTAACATGTATGATGATACCATGCATGATAATACCATATATGATACCATGCATGATGATACTATGTATGATGATACCACTGTGATGAGGTGGCAGGTTGTCCAGGGTGTACTCTGTCTTCCGCCCGAATGCAGCTGGGATACACTCCAGCACCCCCGCGACCCGAACGGGACAAGCGGTAGAAAATGGATTGGATGGTTGTAGGATGATGATGCCATGCGTGATGATACTATGGATGATGATACCATGTATGATGATACCAAACATGCTGATAACATGTATGATGATGATACCATGCATGGTGATACTATGGATGATGATACCATGTACGATGATACCATGCATGATGATACCATGTATGATGATACCATGTAGGATGATGATACCATAGATGATGATACCATTCATGATGATACCATGTATGATACTCCATGTAGTATGATGATACCATGCATGATGATACTTTGTATGATGATAACATGTAGGATGATACCATGCATGATGGTAACATGTATGATGATACCATGCATGATAATACCATATATGATACCATGCATGATGATACTATGTATGATGATACCACTGTGATGAGGTGGCAGGTTGTCCAGGGTGTACTCTGTCTTCCGCCCGAATGCAGCTGGGATACACTCCAGCACCCCCGCGACCCGAACGGGACAAGCGGTAGAAAATGGATTGGATGGTTGTAGGATGATGATGCCATGCGTGATGATACTATGGATGATGATACCATGTATGATGATACCAAACATGCTGATAACATGTATGATGATGATACCATGCATGGTGATACTATGGATGATGATACCATGTACGATGATACCATGCATGATGATACCATGTATGATGATACCATGTAGGATGATGATACCATAGATGATGATACCATTCATGATGATACCATGTATGATACTCCATGTAGGATGATGATACCATGCATGATGATAGCATGTAGGATGTTGATACTATGGATGGTAATACCAAACATGATGATACCATGCATGACAATACTATGGATGATGATACCATGTACCACTCTACCAACCGAGCTATACCGCATTAAACATTCATCTATCCGTCCATTAATCCATCCGTCCATATATCCATCCAACTATCTCTCCATCCATCCATCCATCCATCCATCCATCCATCCATCCATCCATCCATCCATCCATCCATCCATCCATCCATCCATCCATCCATCCATCCGTTCAACCATTCATACATATATCCATCCAACCATCCCTCCATCCATCCATCCATCCATCCATTTAACAAGTCATCCAATTTGTCCATCCATCTTTCCACCAGCCATTCATCCATCTTTCCATCCATTCAATTAAACATTAATCCATCCGTACATCCATCCATCCATACATCCAACATACTATTCCTCCATCCATCCATCCATCCATCCATCCATTCAATTAAACATTCATCCATCCATCCATTAATCCATCCGTTCAACCATTCGTACATATATCCATCCAAACCATCCCTCCATCTATTCATCCATCCGTCCATTAATCCATCCGTCCATATATCCATCCAACTATCTCTCCATCCATCCATCATCCATCCATCCATCCATCCATCCATCCATCCATCCATCCATCCATCCATCCATCCATCCGTTCAACCATTCATACATATATCCATCCAACCATCCCTCCATCCATCCATCCATCCATTTAACAAGTCATCCAATTTGTCCATCCATCTTTCCACCAGCCATTCATCTATCCATCCATTCAATTAAACATTAATCCATCCGTACATCCATCCATACATCCAACATACTATTCCTCCATCCATCCATCCATCCATCCATCCATCCATCCATCCATCCATCCATCCATCCATTCAATTAAACATTCATCCATCCATCCATCCATTAATCCATCTGTTCAACCATTCGTACATATATCCATCCAAAACATCCCTCCATCTATTCATCCATCCAGCCATTAATCCATCTGTCCATATATCCATCCATCCATCCATCCATCCGTCCATCCATCCATCGGTTCATCCACCCAACCATCCATCTATCCGTCCCTTCACCCAGCCATCGAACAATTCGTTTAATTTGTCCAGCCATTCATCCATCCATCCATTCAATTAAACATTCATCCATTAATCCATCCGTTCAACCATTCATACATGTATCCATCCAACCATCCCTCCATCTATTCATCCATCCATCCATTCAACCATTCATACATATATTCATCCAACCATCCCTCCATCTATTCATCCATCCATTTAACAAGTCATCCAATTTGTCTATCCAGCCATTCATCCATCTTTCCATCCATTCAATTAAACATTAATCCATCTGTCCATTAATCCACCTGCTCATCCATCCATCCATATATCCCTCCATCTATTCCTCCATCCATCCATCCATCCATCGGTTCATCCACCCAACCATCCATTTATCTGTCCCTTCATCCAGCCATCGAACCATTCATTTAATTTGTCCAGCCATTCATCCATCCATCCATCCGTCCGTCCATCCATCCATCCATCCATCCATCCATCCATC
Source organism: Nerophis lumbriciformis (assembly GCF_033978685.3). Classification (NCBI taxonomy): domain Eukaryota; kingdom Metazoa; phylum Chordata; class Actinopteri; order Syngnathiformes; family Syngnathidae; genus Nerophis; species Nerophis lumbriciformis. The sequence goes on from NC_084556.2 coordinate 50,985,645, forward strand.
CATCCATTCAATTAAACATTCATCTATTCATCCATCCATTCACTAATCCATCCATTCAACCATTCATACATATATTCATCCAACCATCCCTCCATCTATTCATCCATCCATTTAACAAGTCATCCAATTTGTCTATCCAGCCATTCATCCATCTTTCCATCCATTCAATTAAACATTAATCCATCTGTCCATTAATCCACCTGCTCATCCATCCATCCATATATCCCTCCATCTATTCCTCCATCCATCCATCCATCCATCGGTTCATCCACCCAACCATCCATTTATCTGTCCCTTCATCCAGCCATCGAACCATTCATTTAATTTGTCCAGCCATTCATCCATCCATCCATCCGTCCGTCCATCCATCCATCCATCCATCCATCCATTCAATTAAACATTCATCTATTCATCCATCCATTCACTAATCCATCCATTCAACCATTCATACATATATTCATCCAACCATCCCTCCATCTATTCATCCATCCATTTAACAAGTCATCCAATTTGTCCATCCAGCCATTCATCCATCTTTCCATCCATTCAGTTAAACATTAATCCATCTGTCCATTAATCCACCTGCTCATCCATCCATCCATATATCCCTCCATCTATTCCTCCATCCGTCCATCCATCCATCGGTTCATCCACCCAACCATCCATTTATCCGTCCCTTCATCCAGCCATCGAACCATTCATTTAATTTGTCCAGCCATCCATCCATCCATCCATCCACCCATCCACCCATTCAATTAAACATTCATCTATTCATCCATCCATTCACTAATCCATCCATTCAACCATTCATACATATATTCATCCAACCATCCCTCCATCTATTCATCCATCCATCAATCCATCCATTTAACAAGTCATCCAATTTGTCCATCCAGCCATTCATCCATCTTTTCATCCATTCAATTAAACATTAATCCATCTGTCCATTGATCCACCTGCTCATCCATCCATCCATCCATCCATCCATCCATCCATCCATCCACCCAACCATCCATCTATCCATCCCTTCATCCAGCCATCGAACCATTCATTTAATTTGTCCAGCCATTCATTCATCCATCCATCCATCCATCCATCCACCCATTCAATTAAACATTCATCTATTCATCCATCCATTCACTAATCCATCCATTCAACCATTCATACATATATCCATCCAACCATCCCTCCATCTATTCATCATCCATCAATCCATCCGTTTAACAAGTCATCCAATTTGTCCATCCATCTTTCATCCATCTTTCCATCTATTCAATTAAACATTAATCCATCCGTCCATTAATCCATCTGTTCATCCTTCCATCCATATAGCCATCCAACTATTCCTCCATCCATCCATATATTCATCGGTTCATCTACCCAACCATCCGTCCATCTATCCGTCCTTTCATCCAGCCATCGAACCATTCATTTAATTTGTCCAGCCATTCATCCATCCATCCATCCATCCATCCATCCATCCATCCATCCATCCATCCATCCATCCATCCATCCACCCATTCAATTAAACATTCATCTATTCATCCATCCATTCACTAATCCATCCATTCAACCATTCATACATATATTCATCCAACCATCCCTCCATCTATTCATCCATCCATCAATCCATCCATTTAACGAGTCATCCAATTTGTCCATCCAGCCATTTATCCATCTTTTCATCCATTCAATTAAACATTAATCCATCTGTCCATTGATCCACCTGCTCATCCATCCATCCATCCATCCATCCATCCATCCACCCAACCATCCATCTATCCATCCCTTCATCCAGCCATCGAACCATTCATTTAATTTGTCCAGCCATTCATCCATCCATCCATCCATCCATCCATCCATCCATCCATCCATTCAATTAAACATTCATCTATTCATCCATCCATTCACTTATCCATCCATTCAACCATTCATACATATATTCATCCAACCATCCCTCCATCTATTCATCCATTCATTTAACAAATCATCCAATTTGTCCATCCAGCCTTTTATCCATCTTTTCATCCATTCAATTAAACATTAATCCATCTGTCCATTGATCCACCTGCTCATCCATCCATCCATATATCCCTCCATCCATCCATCCATCCATCCATCCATCCACCCAACCATCCATCTATCCATCCCTTCATCCAGCCATTCATCCATCCATCCATCCATCCATCCATCCGTTCACCCATCCATCCATATATCCATCCGACCATCCCTCCTATCCTTCTCTTCATCCATCCATGGGTTCATCCATCCAACCACCCAGACCTCCTCATGCAGGTCAGCTGACCAGGTGGTCCTCCAGGCTGGATGTTGTGAGTGAGGAGGAAGAAGAGGAGATGTTGTCTTCCTTCCTCCTCACTCACACGTCCATGGCTCAGGTCACACGTCGGACGAAGCTTCTAGAACAAGGTCTACATTCCCGCCTGGAGCGTCCTACCTGAGGTGGATCTGCGTAGCGGGAAAGTCATGCTGCGCCCATGGAGCTCCAGAGCGTTTGGCACTTCCTGTTTGCTGCGCTCCGCCAAAAGAAACAGGAAGGCCGGACGCTGAGAGTCTCCACGGCTTTGGATCCATTAGATAACATTAAACATTCATCAATGTTTCAGCAGCAGCACACGCTCACAAATCACAGCACCTGACACCTGCTTGTCAATCACACACACACACACATTCACCTTCCAGGAAGTAGACTCGGCCCGGAATGTTCTCAGTGGCTTTGTGTGCAAGAATATCACACGCGTCCATCCCATAATGATCGCATATTACATACATACACTCAGAGGAGAGCACCATCCGTCCATTACACACACACACACACACACACACACACACACACACACACACACACACTGAGTGTGTAAAACTGCTGAGCACATGGAAAAGTTGCATACTCAGCAAACTAAAAAGTTCACCGTGGAAAAGAACCGCACAATAAATCTCCTTATTTGTTTGCTCCTTAGGTTGAACTACTTTTGTTTTAGCTCCCATTTATAACGAGTTCAACTCAAAGACGTAAAACTTTTCTGTCTAAATCTGTGTTAGTGAGCATTTCTTCTTTGCCAAGATAATCCATCCCACCTCGCAGGTGTGGCATATCAAGGTGCTGATTAAACAGCATGATTATTGCACGGGTGTGCCTCAGCGGTGGCAGTGTGTGTGTGTGTGTGTGTGTGTGTGAGTGTGTGTGTGTGTGTGTGTGTGTGTGTGTGTGTGTGTGTGTGTGTGTGTGTGTGTGGCTATCAGTGGTACTTTTTTAATAAAAGTATAAATCATAAATAACATAAAATGTATAAAACATTAACACATAAAGTATAAAAACGAATGGCAAAAAGTATATAACGTGAATAAAATAAAAAGTATAAAACATGAATAACATAAAACGTATAAAACAATAACATAAAAAGTATAAAACATGAATAACATAAAAAGTATACAACATTAATAACATAAAAAGTATAAAACAATAACATAAAAAGTATAAAACATGAATAACATAAAAAGTATAAAACAATAACATGAAAAGTATAAAACATGAATAACAAAAAGTATACAACATTAATAACATAATGAGTATAAGACACACATAAATAACATAAAAAGTATAAAACATAAATAAGAAAAAAGTATAAAACATAAATAACATAAAAAGTATAAAACATGAATAACATAAAAAGTATAAAACATGAATAACAAAGTATACAACATTAACAACATAAAGTGTATAAAACAATAACATAAAAAGTATAAAACATGAATAACAAAAAGTATACAACATTAATAACATAATGAGTATAAAACACACATAAATAACATACAAAGTATAAAACATAAATAAGAAAAAAGTATAAAACATAAATAACATAAAAAGTATAAAACATGAATAACATAAAAAGTATAAAACATAACAAGATAAAAAGTATAAAACATGAATAACAAAGTGTACAACATTAACAACATAAAGTGTATAAAACACTAATAACATAAAATGTATACAACATGAATAACATAAAAAGTGTAAAACATAAATAAGATAAAACGTATAAAACATGAATAAAAGAGACACAAGATTTTTGAGATAATAAAAATATCGATGTAATCATTATAGTATCCACTATATATACTTATGTATATAAGTATAATAATAATACTAATAATAAAGAAACATGAATAACATAAAATGTATAAAACAATAACACAAAGTATAAAAAACGAGTAACAAAAAGTATAAAACATGAATAACATAAAAAGTATAAAACAATAACATAAAAAGTATAAAACATGAATAACATAAAAAGTATACAACATTAATAACATAATGAGTATAAAACACACATAAATAACATACAAAGTATAAAACATAAATAAGAAACAAGTATAAAACATAAACAACATAAAAAATATAAAACATAAATAACATAAAAAGTATAAAACATGAATAACATAAAAAGTATAAAACATAAACAAGATAAAAAGTATAAAACATGAATAACAAAGTATACAACATTAACAACATAAAGTGTATAAAACACTAATAACATAAAATGTATACAACATGAATAACATAAAAAGTGTAAAACATAAATAAGATAAAACGTATAAAACATGAATAAAAGAGACAAAAGATTTTTGAGACAATAAAAATATTGATGTAATCATTATAGTATCCACTATATATACTTATGTATATAAGTATAATAAGAATAATAATAATAAAAAAAACATGAATAACATAAAATGTATAAAACAATAACACAAAGTATAAAAAACGAGTAACAAAAAGTATATAACATGAATAACATAAAAAGTATAAAACAATAACATAAAAAGTATAAAACATGAAAAACATAAAAAGTATACAACATTAATAACATAATGAGTATAAAACACACATAAATAACATACAAAGTAGAAAACATAAATAAGAAACAAGTATAAAACATAAATAACATAAAAAATATAAAACATAAATAAAATAACAAGTATAAAACATGAATAACATAAAAAGTATAAAACAATAACATAAAAAGTATAAAACACAAATAACATAAAAAGTATACAACATTAATAACATAATGAGTATAAAACACACATAAATAACATACAAAGAATAAAACATAAATAAGAAACAAGTATAAAACATAAATAACATAAAAAGTATAAAACATAAATAACATAAAAAGTATAAAACGTGAATAACATAAAAGGTATAAAACATAACAAGATAACAAGTTTAAAACATGAATAACAAAGTATACAACATTAACAACATAACGTGTATAAAACACTAATAACATAAAATGTATACAACATGAAAAACACAAAAAGTGTAAAACATAAATAAGATAAAACGTATAAAACATGAATAAAAGAGACAAAAGATTTTTGAGATAATAAAAATATCGATGTAATCATTATAGTATCCACTATATATACTTATGTACATAAGTATAATAATGATAATAATAAAACATGAATAACATAAAATGTATGAAGCAATAATACAAAGTAAAAAAAACGAGTAACAAAAAGTATATAACATGAATAAAATAAAAAGTATAAAACATGAATAATATAAAAAGTATACAACATGAATAACATAAAAAGTACAAAACAATAACATAAAAAGTATAAAACATGAATAACATAAAAAGTATACAACATTAATAACATAATGAGTATAAAACACACATAAATAACATACAAAGTATAAAACATAAATAAGAAACAAGTATAAAACATGAATAAAATAAAAAGTATAAAACATGAATAATATAAAAAGTATAAAACATGAATAACATAAAAAGTATAAAACAATAACATAAAAAGTATAAAACATGAATAACATAAAAAGTATACAACATTAATAACATAATGAGTATAAAACACACATAAATAACATACAAAGTACAAAACATAAATAAGAAACAAGTATAAAACATAAATAACATAAAAAATATAAAACATAAATAACATAACAAGTATAAAACATGAATAACATAAAAAGTATAAAACATAAACAAGATCAAAAGTATAAAACATGAATGACAAAGTATACAACATTAACAACATAAAGTGTATAAAACACTAATAACATAAAATGTATACAACATGAAAAACACAAAAAGTGTAAAACATAAATAAGATAAAACGTATAAAACATGAATAAAAGAGACAAAAGATTTTTGAGATAATAAAAATATTGATGTAATCATTATAGTATCCACTATATATACTTATGTATATAAGTATAATAATAATAATAAAAAAACATGAATAACATAAAATGTATAAAACAATAACACAAAGTATAAAAAATGAGTAACAAAAAATATATAACATGAATAACATAAAAAGTATACAACATTAATAACATAAAAAGTATAAAACAATAACATAAAAAGTATAAAACATGAATAACATAAAAAGTATAAAACAATAACATAAAAAGTATAAAACATGAATGACAAAAAGTATAAAACAATAACATAAAAAGTATAAAACATGAATAACAAAAAGTATACAACTTTAATAACATAATGAGTATAAAACACACATAAATAACATAAAAAGTATAAAACATAAATAAGAAAAAAGTATAAAACATAAATAACATAAAAAGTATAAAACATGAATAACATAAAAAGTATAAAACATGAATAACAAAGTATACAACATTAACAACATAAAGTGTATAAAACAATAACATAAAAAGTATAAAACATGAATAACAAAAAGTATACAACATTAATAACATAATGAGTATAAGACACACATAAATAACATAAAAAGTATAAAACATAAATAAGAAAAAAGTATAAAACATAAATAACATAAAAAGTATAAAACGTGAATAACATAAAAGGTATAAAACATAACAAGATAAAAGGTTTAAAACATGAATAACAAAGTATACAACATTAACAACATAAAGTGTATAAAACACTAATAACATAAAATGTATACAACATGAATAACATAAAAAGTGTAAAACATAAATAAGATAAAACGTATAAAACATGAATAAAAGAGACAAAAGATTTCTGAGATAATAAAAATATCGATGTAATCATTATAGTATCCACTATATATACTTATGTATATAAGTATAATAATAATAATAATAAAGAAACATGAATAACATAAAATGTATAAAACAATAACACAAAGAATAAAAAACGAGTAACAAAAAGTATAAAACATGAATAAAATAAAAAGTATAAAACATGAATAATATAAACATGAATAACATAAAAAGTATAAAACAATAACATAAAAAATATAAAACATGAATAACATAAAAAGTATACAACATTAATAACATAATGAGTATAAAACACACATAAATAACATACAAAGTATAAAACATAAATAAGAAACAAGTATAAAACATGAATAAAATAAAAAGTATAAAACATGAATAATATAAAAAGTATAAAACATGAATAACATAAAAAGTATAAAACAATAACATAAAAAGTATAAAACATGAATAACATAAAAAGTATACAACATTAATAACATAATGAGTATAAAACACACATAAATAACATACAAAGTATAAAACATAAAAAGTATAAAACATAAATAACATAAAAAGTATAAAACATGAATAACATAAAAAGTATAAAACATAACAAGATAAAAAGTATAAAACATGAATAACAAAGTGTATAAAGTGTATTAGTGTATAAAACACTAATAACATAAAATGTATACAACATGAATAACATAAAAAGTGTAAAACATAAATAAGATAAAACGTATAAAACATGAATAAAAGACACAAAAGATTTTTGAGACAAAAAAAATATTGATGTAATCATTATAGTATCCACTATATATACTTATGTATATAAGTATAATAATAAAAAAACATGAATAACATAAAATATATAAAACAATAATACAAAGTAAAAAAAAAAGAGTAATAAAAAGTATATAACATGAATTAAATAAAAAGTATAAAACATGAATAATATAAAAAGTATACAACATGAATAACATAAAAAGTATAAAACAATAACATAAAAAGTATAAAACATGAATAACATGAATAACATAAAAAGTATACAACATTAATAACATAATGAGTATAAAACACACATAAATAACATACAAAGTATAAAACATAAATAAGAAACAAGTATAAAACATAAATAACATAAAAAGTATAAAACATAAATAACATAAAAAGTATAAAACATGAATAACATAAAAAGTATAAAACATAACAAGATAAAAAGTATAAAACATGAATAACAAAGTATACAACATTAACAACATAAAGTGTATAAAACACTAATAACATAAAATGTATACAACATGAATAACATAAAAAGTGTAAAACATGAATAAGATAAAACGTATAAAACATGAATAAAAGAGACAAAAGATTTTGAGATAATAAAAATATCGATGTAATCATTATACTATCCACTATATATACTTATGTATATAAGTATAATAATAATAATAATAAAGAAACATGAATAACATAAAATGTATAAAACAATAACACAAAGTATAAAAAACGAGTAACAAAAAGTATATAACATGAATAAAATAAAAAGTATAAAACATGAATAATATAAAAAGTATAAAACATGAATAACATAAAAAGTATAAAACAATAACATAAAAAGTATAAAACATGAATAACATAAAAAGTATACAACATTAATAACATAATGAGTATAAAACACACATAAATAACATACAAAGTATAAAACATAAATAACATAAAAAGTATAAAACATAGATAACATAAAAAGTATAAAACATGAATAACATAACAAGTATAAAACATGAATAACATAAAAAGTATAAAACATAAGATAAAAAGTATAAAACATGAATAACAAAGTATACAACATTAACAACATAAAGTGTATAAAACACTAATAACATAAAATGTATACAACATGAAAAACACAAAAAGTGTAAAACATAAATAAGATAAAACGTATAAAACATGAATAAAAGAGACAAAAGATTTTTTAAATAATAAAAATATCGATGTAATCATTATAGTATCCACTATATATACTTATGTATATAAGTATAATAATAATAATAATAAAGAAACATGAATAACATAAAATGTATAAAACAATAACACAAAGTATAAAAAACGAGTAACAAAAAGTATATAACATGAATAAAATAAAAAGTATAAAACATGAATAATATAAAAAGTATAAAACATGAATAACATAAAAAGTATAAAACAATAACATAAAAAGTATAAAACATGAATAACATAAAAAGTATACAACATTAATAACATAATGAGTATAAAACACACATAAATAACATACAAAGTATAAAACATAAAAAGTATAAAACATAAATAACATAAAAAGTATAAAACATGAATAACATAAAAAGTATAAAACATAACAAGATAAAAAGTATAAAACATGAATAACAAAGTGTATAAAGTGTATTAGTGTATAAAACACTAATAACATAAAATGTATACAACATGAATAACATAAAAAGTGTAAAACATAAATAAGATAAAACGTATAAAACATGAATAAAAGACACAAAAGATTTTTGAGACAAAAAAAATATTGATGTAATCATTATAGTATCCACTATATATACTTATGTATATAAGTATAATAATAAAAAAACATGAATAACATAAAATATATAAAACAATAATACAAAGTAAAAAAAAAACGAGTAATAAAAAGTATATAACATGAATTAAATAAAAAGTATAAAACATGAATAATATAAAAAGTATACAACATGGATAACATAAAAAGTATAAAACAATAACATAAAAAGTATAAAACATGAATAACATGAATAACATAAAAAGTATACAACATTAATAACATAATGAGTATAAAACACACATAAATAACATACAAAGTATAAAACATAAATAAGAAACAAGTATAAAACATAAATAACATAAAAAGTATAAAACATAAATAACATAAAAAGTATAAAACATGAATAACATAAAAAGTATAAAACATAACAAGATAAATAGTATAAAACATGAATAACAAAGTATACAACATTAACAACATAAAGTGTATAAAACACTAATAACATAAAATGTATACAACATGAATAACATAAAAAGTGTAAAACATGAATAAGATAAAACGTATAAAACATGAATAAAAGAGACAAAAGATTTTGAGATAATAAAAATATCGATGTAATCATTATAGTATCCACTATATATACTTATGTATATAAGTATAATAATAATAATAATAAAGAAACATGAATAACATAAAATGTATAAAACAATAACACAAAGTATAAAAAACGAGTAACAAAAAGTATATAACATGAATAAAATAAAAAGTATAAAACATGAATAATATAAAAAGTATAAAACATGAATAACATAAAAAGTATAAAACAATAACATAAAAAGTATAAAACATGAATAACATAAAAAGTATACAACATTAATAACATAATGAGTATAAAACACACATAAATAACATACAAAGTATAAAACATAAATAACATAAAAAGTATAAAACATAGATAACATAAAAAGTATAAAACATGAATAACATAACAAGTATAAAACATGAATAACATAAAAAGTATAAAACATAACAAGATTAAAAGTATAAAACATGAATAACAAAGTATACAACATTAACAACATAAAGTGTATAAAACACTAATAATATAAAATGTATACAACATGAATAACATAAAAAGTGTAAAACATAAATAAGATAAAACGTATAAAACATGAATAAAAGAGACAAAAGATTTTTGAGATAATAAAAATATCGATGTAATCATTATAGTATCTACTATATATACTTATGTATATAAGTATAATAATAATAATAAAAAAACATGAATAACATAAAATGTATAAAACAATAACACAAAGTATAAAAAACGAGTAACAAAAAGTATATAACATTAATAAAATAAAAAGTATAAAACATGAATAACATGAAATTTATAAAACAATAACACATAAAGCATAAAAAACTAATAACAAAAGTATATAACATGAATAAAATAAAAAGTATAAAACATGAATAACATGAAAAGTATAAACCATTAACAACATAAAAAGTATAAAACATTAACAACATAAAAAGTGTAAAACAATAACAAAGTATAAAACACGAATAACAAAAAGTATATAACATTAATAACATACACATTATAAAACATGAATAACATAAAAAGTATAAAACAAGAATAACATAAAAAGTATAAAACATTAATAACATAAAAAGTATAAAATATTTTTAACATAAAAAGTATAAAACATTAATAACATAAAAAGTATACAACATGAATAACATAAAAAGTGTAAAACATAAATAAGATAAAACATATAAAACATGAATGAAAGAGACAAAAGATTTTTGAGATAATAAAAATATCGATGTAATCATTATAGTATCCACTATATATACTTATGTATATAAGTATAATAATAATAATAAAATAATATGAATAACATAAAATGTATAAAACAACAACACAAAGTAAAAAAAAACGAGTAACAAAAAGTATATAACATTAATAAAATAAAAAGTATAAAACATGAATAACATGAAATTTATAAAACAATAACACATAAAGCATAAAAAACTAATAACAAAAGTATATAACATGAATAAAATAAAAAGTATAAAACATGAATAACATGAAAAGTATAAACCATTAACAACATAAAAAGTATAAAACATTAACAACATAAAAAGTGTAAAACAATAACAAAGTATAAAACACGAATAACAAAAAGTATATAACATTAATAACATACACATTATAAAACATGAATAACATAAAAAGTATAAAACAAGAATAACATAAAAAGTATAAAACATTAATAACATAAAAAGTATAAAATATTTTTAACATAAAAAGTATAAAACATTAATAACATAAAAAGTATACAACATGAATAACATAAAAAGTGTAAAACATAAATAAGATAAAACATATAAAACATGAATGAAAGAGACAAAAGATTTTTGAGATAATAAAAATATCGATGTAATCATTATAGTATCCACTATATATACTTATGTATATAAGTATAATAATAATAATAAAATAATATGAATAACATAAAATGTATAAAACAACAACACAAAGTAAAAAAAAACGAGTAACAAAAAGTATATAACATTAATAAAATAAAAAGTATAAAACATGAATAACATAACATTTATAAAACAATAACACATAAAGTATAAAAAACTAATAACAAAAAATATATAACATGAATAAAATAAAAAGTATCAAACATGAATAACATGAAAAGTATAAAACATTAACAACATAAAAAGTATAAAACAATAACAAAGTATAAAACTCGAATAACAACAAGTATATAACATTAATAACATACACATTATAAAACATGAATAACATAAAAAGTATAAAACAAGAATAACATAAAAAGTATAAAACATTATTAACATAAAAAGTATCAAACATTTTTAACATAAAAAGTATAAAATATTAAAATAAGTATAAAATATTTTTAACATAAAAAGTATAAAATATTAACATAAGTATAAAATATTATTAACATAAAAAGTATAAAATATTAACATAAGTATAAAATATTTTTAACATAAAAAGTATAAAATATTAACATAAGTATAAAATATTATGAACATAAAAAGTATCATAGACAAGAAGTGTTTGCCAGTCACTACTTGGCATAGAGTTGATCAGGTTGTTGATTGGGTCTGTGGAGTGCTGGTCCAAGAACTGGGATGTTTTCGGCTTCCAGGAATTGTGTAGAGATCCCTGCAACATGGGGCCATGCATTGTCACGCTGCAACGTGAGGTGACGGTCTCGGGTGAATGGCACGACAATGGGACTCAGGACCTGGTCACGGTATCTCGGTGCTTTCAAAAATGCCATCAATAAAATGCTCTGGTTACACATGGTCTGCGGTTGTGAGGCCGGTTGGATGTACTGCCAAATTCTCTGAAACGCCTTTGGAGACGGCTTATGGTAGATTAAATTCACGGGCAACAGCTCTGGTGGACGTTCCTGTAGTCTTAAAGCTTGTGACATCTGTGGGACTGTCTGATAAAACTGCACATTTCAGAGTGGCCTTTCATTGTGGGCATCCTACACACCTGTGCAGTAATAAAATGAGCTTCCCTGAGATGGTTTGTCCCCAGTTTGTTGCAGAAATTCTTTGGCTATGCAAACCGATTGTTGCAGCAGCTGTCCGGGTGACTCGTTTCAGACGATCATGGAGGTGCACCTGCTGGATGTGGAGGTCCTGGGCTGGTGTGGCTACACGTCGTCTGCGGTTGTGATGCCGGTTGGATGTACTGCCAAATTCTCTGAAACGCCTTTAGAGACGGCTTATGGTAGATTAAATTCTCGGGCAACAGCTCTGGTGGACGTTCCTGTCGTCAGCATGCCGACTGCACGCTCCCTTAAAGCTTGCGACATCTGTGGGACTGTGATAAAACTGCACATTTCAGAGTGGCCTTTCATTGTGGGCATCCTACACACCTGTGCAGTAATAAAATGAGCTTCCCTGAGACGGTTTGTCCCAGTTTGTTGCAGAAATTCTTTGGCTATGCAAACCGATTGTTGCAGCAGCTGTCCGGGTGGCGGGTCTCAGACGATCATGGGGGTGCACCTGCTGGATGTGGAGGTCCTGGGCTGGTGTGGTTACACGTGGTCTGCGGTTGTGATGCCGGTTGGATGTACTGCCAAATTCTCTGAAACGCCTTTGGAGACGGCTTATGGTAGATTAAATTCACGGGCAACAGCTCTGGTGGACGTTCCTGTAGTCTTAAAGCTGGCTATGCAAACCGATTGTTGCAGCAGCTGTCCGGGTGGCGGGTCTCAGACCATCATGGAGGTGGTCCTTGTGGATCAATAAAGTTTCTGTAATCATGCCGTTCAATCAGCGTCTTGATATGCCACACCTGTGAGGTGGGATGGATTATCTTGGCAAAGAAGAAATGCTCACTAACACAGATTTTGACAAATTTGTGAACAATACTTGAGAGGAATAGGCATTTTGTGTATATAGTAAAAGTTGTACATCTTTGACTGGAACTCATGAAAAATGGGAGCAAAAACAAAAGCGTTGCATTCATATTTTTGTTCAGTGTAGTTACTAACAAAGTAACTAGTAGCATGAATGTAACTAGTAGTTTAAGTGCAAGTAGTAACCTGTAGTGTAAGTAGTGGCTAGATTTGTAAGTGTATCTAGTGAATAATAGTGCAACTAGTAACTTGAAGTGTAATCGTAACAAGTAACTAAAAGTGTAACTAGTAGTTTAGGAGTAATTACTACTCGAATCAGTAACCGGTAGTGTAAGTAGTTGCTCGATTTGTAAGTGTAACTAGTAAATAATAGTTCAACTAGTATCTAGAAGTGTAAGTGTAACTAGTAACTAAAAGTGTAACTGGTAGTTTAAGAGGGATTATTACTGTAATCAAAAACCTGTAGTGTAAGTAATTGCTAGATTTGTAAGTGTAACTAGCAACTAGAATTGTAACTAGTAGTTTAGGAGTAACGAGTACTCTAATCAGTTACCTGTAGTGTAAGTAGTTGTTGGATTTTTTAAGTGTAACTAGTAAATAAGAGTGTAACTAGTCACTGTAAGTGTAACTAGTAACTAAAAATGTAACTGTAGTTTAAGAGTGACTATTACTGTATTCAAAACCCTGTAGTGTAAGTAGTTACTAGATTTGTAAGTGTAACTAGTAAATAGAAATGTAAGTGTAACTAACAATTAGAAGTGTAAATAATAGTTTAAAAGTAATTATTACTCTAATCAGTAACCTGTAGTGTAAGTAGTAGCTAGATTTGTATGTGTAACTAGTAAATTATAGTGCAACTAGTAACTAGAAGTGTAACTACTAGCTGAAAGTGTAACAAGTAGTTTTAAAATAAGTATAACTCTAATCAGTAACCGGTAGTCCAAGTAGTGTATATATTTGTAAGAGTAACCAGTAAATGATAGTGCAACTAGTAATTAAAAGTGTAACTAGTAGTTTATGAGTAATTATTACTCTAATCAGTAACCAATAGTGTACGTAGTCATTAAATGTGTGAGTGTAACTAGTAAATAATAGTGCAACTAGTAACTGGAAGTGTAAGTATTACTAGTAGCTAGAAGTGTAACTAGTAGTTTAGGAGTAATTATTATTCTAAGCAGTAACCATGGTTTAAGTAACAGTAAGTAGTTGCTAGATATGTAAGTGTAACTAGTAAATAATAGTGCAACTAGTAACTAGAAGGGTAAGTGTAACTAGTAGCTAGAAGTGTAACTAGTAATTTTCAAGGTAACATTTTTTTTTCAAGGTAAAAAATTTTTTTCAAGGTAAAAAAATGATTTTCAAGGTACAAAATTTTTTTCAAGGTAACAATTTTTTTCAAGGTAAAATTTTTTTTTCAAGGTAAAAAATGATTTTCAAGGTACAAAAAAATGTTCAAGGTAAAAAAAATTTTTCAAGGTAAAAATGATTTTCAAGGTACAAAAAACTTTTCAAGGTAAACATTTTTTTTCAAGGTTAAAATTGATTTTCAAGGTAAAAAATTATTTTCAAGGTAACATTTTTTTTCAAGGTAAAAAATGATTTTCAAGGTACAAAAAAATTTTCAAGGTAACATTTTTTTTCAAGGTAAAAAATGATTTTCAAGGTACAAAAAAATTTTCAAGGTAAAATTTTTTTTTCAAGGTCAATTTTTTTTTTCAAGGTTAAAAATGATTTTCAAGGTACAAAAAAATTTTCAAGGTAAAATTGTTTTTTTCAAGGTAAACATTTTTTTTCAAGGTAAAAAATGATTTTCAAGGTACAACATTTTTTTCAAGGTAACATTTTTTTTCAAGGTAAAAAATGTTTTTCAAAGTAAAAAATGATTTTCAAGGTACAAAAAAATGTTCAAGGTAAAAAAAATTTTTCAAGGTAAAAATGATTTTCAAGGTACAAAAAAATTTTCAAGGTAAACATTTTTTTTCAAGGTTAAAATTGATTTTCAAGGTAAAAAATTATTTTCAAGGTAACATTTTTTTTTCAAGGTAAAAAATGATTTTCAAGGTACAAAAAAATTTTCAAGGTAACATTTTTTTTTCAAGGTAAAAAATGATTTTCAAGGTACAAAAAAATTTTCAAGGTAACATTTTTTTTTCAAGGTAACATTTTTTTTTCAAGGTTAAAAATGATTTTCAAGGTACAAAAAAATTTTCAAGGTAAAATTGTTTTTTTCAAGGTAAATTTTTTTTTCAAGGTAAAAAATGATTTTCAAGGTACAAAAAAATGTTCAAGGTAAAATTTTTTTCAAGGTAAATTTTTTTTTCAAGGTAAAAAATGATTTTCAAGGTAAAAAATGATTTTCAAGGTACAACATTTTTTT
Organism: Nerophis lumbriciformis; assembly: GCF_033978685.3. Taxonomy (NCBI): domain Eukaryota; kingdom Metazoa; phylum Chordata; class Actinopteri; order Syngnathiformes; family Syngnathidae; genus Nerophis; species Nerophis lumbriciformis. Next base: position 51,002,033 of record NC_084556.2, read on the forward strand.
CAAGGTAACATTTTTTTTTCAAGGTAACATTTTTTTTTCAAGGTAAAAAATGATTTTCAAGGTACAAAACAATTTTCAAGGTAAAATTTTTTTTTCAAGGTAAATTTTTTTTTCAAGGTTAAAAATGATTTTCAAGGTACAAAAAAATTTTCAAGGTAAAATTTTTTTTTTCAAGGTAAATTTTTTTTTTCAAGGTAAATTTTTTTTTTCAAGGCAAAAAATGATTTTCAAGGTACAAAAAAATTTTCAAGGTAAAATTTTTTTTCCAAGGTAAAATTTTTTTTTCAAGGTAAAAAATGATTTTCAAGGTAAAAAATTATTTTCAAGGTACAAAAAAAATTTCAAGGTAGTGTAAAGAGTCACTAGATTTGTAAATACAACTAGTAAATAATACCGCAACTAGTAAATAGAAGTAAGTGTAACTCGTAAGTAGAAGTGTAACTAGTATCCATCCATCATCCATCCATCTATTTTCTACCGCTTGTCCCTTTCGGGGTCGCTGGGGTTGCTGGAGCCTATCTTAGCTGCATTCGGGCGGAAGGCGGCGTACACCCTGGACAAGTCGCCACCTCATCACAGGTGTAAATACTAGTAACTAGTGTAACTAGTAGTTAAAGAGTAATTATCACTCTCATCAGTAACCTGCAGTGTAATTAGCCGCTAGATTTGTAAGTGTAACTACAAGTGCAAATGTAACTAGTGACTAGAAGTGTAACTAGTAGTTTAAGAGTAATTATCTGTAACCTGCAGTGCAAGTACTTGCTAAATTTATAAGTGTAACTAGTAAATTATAGTGCAACTAGTGACTAAAAGTATAAGTGTAACTAGCAATTATAAGTGAAACTTTAATCTGTAACCGGTAATGTAACTGGTAGTTTTTTTTAACCTAATAGTGTCTGTGTAACTAGTACCCAAGTAGTAACCAGGTGTGTACATCTAACTAGTAGTACTAGTAGTAACTAGAAGTCTAATTCATAGCCACAACTAGTAGTTTAACAAGTAGTTTACGAGTAATAGTCACTGTTATAAGTAACCAGTAGTGTAACTAGTAGATTGTAGTATAGGTTTACTTAATTGTGTCTGTGTAACTAGTAGCCCGCATATTAACTATGATTGTAGGTGTAACTAGTAGTATTACTATTTAATAGAAGTGAAAGTATAACTAGTAGCCAGAACTGGTAGTTTAACCAGTAGTTTAAGAGTAATTATTAATGTTATTATTAACCAGTAGTGTAACTATAGTATATATGTATCTAATAGTGTATGTGTAACTAGTAGTCCAAATATTAACTATAATTGTAAGTGTAACTAGTAGTATTACTCATAACTAGAAGTCTAATTGTGACTTATACCAATTTGGTACTTCAGAAAATCACTGTCACTAAATACAGTTGGTCGCTACATCTGTAAGTGCAAGTTAAAAGTCTACTATGCAAAGCCTAAGCCATTTATCAACAACACCCAGAAACGCCGCCGACTTCGCTGGGCCCGAGCTCATCTAAGATGGACTGATGCGAAGTGTGAAAGTGTTCTGTGGACTGATGAGTCCACATTTCAAATTGTTTTTGGAAACTGTGGACGTGGTGTCCTCCGGACCAAAGAGGAAAAGAACCATCCGGATTGTTCTAGGCGCAACGTTGAAAAGTCAGCATCTGTGATGGTATGGGGGTGTATTAGTGCCCAAGACATGGGTAACTTACATATCCGTGAAGGCACCATTAATGCTGAATGGTACATACAGGTTTTGGAGCAACATATGTTGCCATCCAAGCAACGTTATCATGGACGCCCCTGCTTATTTCAGCAAGACAATGCCAAGCCACATTCTGCATGTGTTACAACAGCGTGGCTTCGTATTTGAATCACATAGTATTTACTACAATATTATTTGAATCATGTGATATTTACTACAATAGTATTTGAATCATATAATATTTACTACAATAGTATTTGAATCATGTAATATTTACTACAATAGTATTTGGACAACGTAATATTTACTACAATAGTATTTGAATCATATAGTATTTACTACAAGAGTATTTTAATCATGTGAAATTTACTACAATAGTGTTTGAACAACGTAATATTTACTACAATATTATTTGAATCATGGAATATTTAGTAAAATAGTATTTAAATCATGTAATATTTACTATAATTGTATTTGAATCATATAATATTTACTACAATAGTATTTGAATCATATAATATTTACTACATTAGTATTTGAATCATGTAATATTTACTACAATAGTTTTTGAATCATATAATATTTACTACAATTGTATTTGAATCACGTAATATTCACTACAATAGTATTTGAATAATGTAATATTTACTACAATAACATTTAAACAATGTAATATTTACTACAATAATATTTAAACAATGTAATATTTACTACAATAATATTTAAACAATGTGATATTTACTACAATAATATTCAAACAATGTAATATTTACTACAATAGTATTTGAATCATGTAATATTTACTACAATAGTATTTGAACCATGTAATATTTACTACAATAATATTTAAACAATGTAATATTTACGACAATAGTTTTTGAGTCATATAATATTTACTACAATTGTATTTGAATCACGTTATATTTACTACAATAGTATTTGAATAATGTAATATTTACTACAATAATATTTAAACAATGTAATATTTACTACAATAATATTTAAACCATGTAATATTTACTACAATAATATTTAAACAATGTACTATTTACTACAATAATATTTAAACCATGTAATATTTACTACAATAATATTTGAACAATGTAATATTTACTACAATAATATTTAAACCATGTAATATTTACTACAATAATATTTAAACAATGTAAAATTTACTACAAGTTTTTGAGTCATATAATATTTACTACAATTGTATTTGAATCACGTTATATTTACTACACTAGTATTTGAATAATGTAATATTTACTACAATAATATTTAAACAATGTAATATTTACTACAATAATATTTAAACCATGTAATATTTACTACAATAATATTCAAACAATGTAATATTTACTACAATAGTATGTGAATCATGTAATATTACTACAATAGTATTTGAATCATGTAATATTACTACAATAGTATTTGAATCATATAATATTTACTACAATAATGTTTAAACAATGTAATATTTACTACAATAGTATTTGAATCATGTAATACTTACTACAATAGTATTTGAATCATGTAATATTACTACAATAGTATTTGAATCACATAATATTTACTACAATAGTATTTGAATTACGTAATATCTACTACAATTGTATTTAAATTATGTAATATATTTACTACAATAATATTTGAATCATATAATATTTACTACAATAATATTTTAATAATATAATATTTACTACAATAGTTTTTGCATCATATAATATTTACTACATTAGTATTTGAATCATGTAATATTTACTACATTAATATTTAAACAATGTAATATTTACTACAATAATATTTAAACCATGTAATATTTACTACAATAATATTTAAACAATGTAATATTTACTACAATAATATTTAAACCATGTAATATTTACTACAATAATATTTAAACAATGTAATATTTACTACAATAGTATTTGAATCATGTAATATTATTACAATAGTATTTGAATCACATAATATTTACTACAAGAGTATTTGAATCATATAATATATACTACAATAATATTTGAATCATATAATATTTACTACAATAATATTTAAACAATGTAATATTTACTACAATAGTATTTGAATCATGTAATATTTACTACAATAGTATTTGAATCATGTAATATTACTACAATAGTATTTGAACAACGTAATATTTACTACAATATTATTTGAATCATGTAATATTTAGTAAAATAGTATTTAAATCATGTAATATTTACTATAATTGTATTTGAATCATATAATATTTACTAAAATAGTATTTGCATCATATAATATTTACTACATTAGTATTTGAATCATGTAATATTTACTACACTAATATTTAAACAATGTAATATTTACTACTATAATATTTAAACCATGTAATATTTACTACAATAATATTTAAACAATGTAATATTTACTACAATAGTTTTTGAGTCATATAATATTTACTACAATTGTATTTGAATCACGTTATATTTACTACAATAGTATTTGAATAATGTAATATTTACTACAATAATATTTAAACAATGTAATATTTACTACAATAATATTTAAACCATGTAATATTTACTACAATAATATTTAAACCATGTAATATTTACTACAATAGTATGTGAATCATGTAATATTACAATAGTATTTGAATCACATAATATTTACTACAAGAGTATTTGAATCATATAATATATACTACAATAATATTTGAATCATATAATATTTACTACAATAATATTTAAACAATGTAAAATTTACTACAAGTTTTTGAGTCATATAATATTTACTACAATTGTATTTGAATCACGTTATATTTACTACACTAGTATTTGAATAATGTAATATTTACTACAATAATATTTAAACAATGTAATATTTACTACAATAATATTTAAACCATGTAATATTTACTACTATAGTATGTGAATCATGTAATATTACTACAATAGTATTTGAATCACATAATATTTACTACAAGAGTATTTGAATCATATAATATATACTACAATAATATTTGAATCATGTAATATTTACTACAATAATATTTAAACAATGTAATATTTACTACAATAGTATTTGAATCATGTAATATTTACTACAATAGTATTTGAATCATGTAATATTACTACAATAGTATTTGAATCACATAATATTTACTACAATAGTATTTGAATTACGTAATATTTACTACAATTGTATTTAAATTATGTAATATATTTACTACAATAATATTTGAATCATATAATATTTACTACAATAATATTTTAATAATATAATATTTACTACAATAGTATTTGCATCATATAATATTTACTACATTAGTATTTGAATCATGTAATGTTTACTACACTAATATTTAAACAATGTAATATTTACTACAATAATATTTAAACCATGTAATATTTACTACAATAATATTTAAACAATGTAATATTTACTACAATAATATTTAAACCATGTAATATTTACCACAATAATATTTAAACAATGTAATATTTACTACAATAGTATTTGAGTCATATAATATTTACTACAATTGTATTTGAATCACGTTATATTTACTACAATAGTATTTGAATAATGTAATATTTACTACAATAATATTTAAACAATGTAATATTTACTACAATAATATTTAAACAATGTAATATTTACTACAATAGTATTTGAATCATGTAATATTACTACAATAGTATTTGAATCACATAATATTTACTCCAATAGTATTTGAATTACATAATATTTACTACAATTGTATTTAAATTATGTAATATATTTACTACAATAATATTTGAATCATATAATATTTACTACAATAATATTTTAATAATATAATATTTACTACAATAATATTTAAACAATGTAATATTTACTACAATAATATTTAAACCATGTAATATTTACTACAATAATATTTAAACAATGTAATATTTACGACAATAGTTTTTGAGTCATATAATATTTACTACAATAGCATTTGAATCACATAATATTTACTACAATAGTATTTGAATTACGTAATATTTACTACAATTGTATTTAAATTATGTAATACATTTACTACAATAATATTTGAATCATATAATATTCACTACAATAATATTTTAATAATATAATATTTACTACAATAATATTTGAATCATATATTTACTACAATAATATTAGAATCATGTAATATTTACTACAATAGTATTTGAATCATATAATATTTACTACATTAGTATTTGAATCATGTAATATTTACTACAGTAATATTTAAACAATGTAATATTTACTACAATAATATTTAAACCATGTAATATATACTACAATAATATTTAAACAATGTAGTATTTACTACAATAATATTTAAACCATGTAATGTTTACTACAATAATATTTAAACAATGTAATATTTACTACAATAGTTTTTGAGTCATATAATATTTACTACAATTGTATTTGAATCACGTTATATTTACTACAATAGTATTTGAATAATGTAATATTTACTACAATAATATTTAAACCATGTAATATTTACTACAATAATATTTAAACAATGTAATATTTACTACAATAGTATTTGAATCATGTAATATTACTACAATAGTATTTGAATCACATAATATTTACTACAAGAGTATTTGAATCATATAATATATACTACAACAATATTTGAATCATATAATATTTACTACAATAATATTTAAACAATGTAATATTTACTACAATAGTATTTGAATCATGTAATATTACTACAATAGTATTTGAATCACATAATATTTACTACAATAGTATTTGAATTACAAAATATTTACTACAATTGTATTTAAATTATGTAATATATTTACTACAATAATATTTGAATCATATAATATTTACTACAATAATATTTTAATAATATAATATTTACTACAATAATATTTGAATCATATGTTTACTACAATAATATTAGAATCATGTAATATTTACTACAATAGTATTTGCATCATATAATATTTACTACATTAGTATTTGAATCATGTAATATTTACTACATTAATATTTAAACAATGTAATATTTACTACAATAATATTTAAACCATGTATTATTTACTACAATAATATTTAAACAATGTAATATTTACTACAATAATATTTAAACCATGTAATATTTACTACAATAATATTTAAACCATGTAATATTTACTACAATAATATTTAAACAATGTAATATTTACTACAATAATATTTAAACTATGTAATATTTACTACAATAATATTTAAACTATGTAATATTTACTACAATGATATTTAAACAATGTAAAATTTACTACAAGTTTTTGAGTCATATAATATTTACTACAATTGTATTTGAATCACGTTATATTTACTACACTAGTATTTGAATCATGTAATATTTACTACAATAGTATTTGAATCATGTAATATTACTACAATAGTATTTGAATCACATAATATTTACTACAATAGTATTTGAATTACGTAATATTTACTACAATTGTATTTAAATTATGTAATATATTTACTACAATAATATTTGAATCATATAATATTTACTACAATAATATTTTAATAATATAATATTTACTACAATAATATTTGAATCATATAATATTTACTACAATAATATTAGAATCATGTAATATTTACTACAATAATATTAGAATCATGTAATATTTACAACAATAGTATTTGAATCATGTTATATTACTACAATAGTATTTGAATCATGTAATATTACTACAATAGTATTCATACAATGTAATACTACTACAATAGTATTTAAACAACGTAATATTTACTACAATAGTATTTGAACAACGTAATATTACTACAATAGTATTTGAATCATGTAATATTACTGCAATAGTATTTGAACGATGTAATATTTACTACAATAGTATTTGAATCATGTAATATTATTACAATAGTATTTGAATCACATAATATTTACTACAAGAGTATTTGAATCATATAATATATACTACAATAATATTTGAATCATATAATATTTACTACAATAATATTTAAACAATGTAATATTTACTACAATAGTATTTGAATCATGTAATATTTACTACAATAGTATTTGAATCATGTAATATTACTACAATAGTATTTGAATTACGTAATATTTACTACAATTGTATTTAAATTATGTAATATATTTACTACAATAATATTTGAATCATATAATATTTACTACAATAATATTTGAATCATATAATATTTACTACAATAATATTAGAATCATGTAATATTTACTACAATAATATTAGAATCATGTAATATTTACAACAATAGTATTTGAATCATGTTATATTACTACAATAGTATTTGAATCATGTAATATTACTACAATAGTATTTAAACAACGTAATACTACTACAATAGTATTTAAACAACGTAATATTTACTACAATAGTATTAGAACAACGTAATATTACTACAACAGTATTTGAATCATGTAATATTACTGCAATAGTATTTGAATAATGTAATATTTACTACATTAGTATTTAAACAACATAATATTACTACAATAGTATTTAAACAACGTAATATTACTACAAAAGTACTTGAATATTGTAATATTTACCACACCGGTATCCAACGTGCACGCTCACTCACGTGCACGTGAAGACATTAAAATGAAAGCGAAACAAAAAGCTTCCTGTTGCCATGTTGTCAAAATGGCACATAAGAAGAACACTGACCTTTGACCCCGTCCTCTTTCTCTTCTCGTCTCGTTTTCCCGCTCATGGAGACCGCCAACACGTGCACGTCGAGGGGCGTCAGGTCCTCCCGTTCAGCTGACACACACACTTCCATTTGGTAACCACGGCAACACGCTTGTTTATTTTTGACTTCCTGTCATGGCGAGAAGGCCTCCGATTGGTCCATAAAGACAAAGGGGGAGGAGTTACGTCCAGGAGCACCAAGACGGAGGCGACGTTCAATACCCGAAGGAGTCGTCTCTGCATGCATCCAATTAGGACACACGCTGACTCATCAATCAACACACACACACACACACACACACACACACACACACACACACACACACACACACACACACACACCAAATTATTGCTGGGGATGTTTGGTTTGATCCCTTCATGTCTGACTTATGAGCCTTAATAAAAGTCAGTACACAATAAATATAAAAATTAAAAAAAATTAATCAAATCAATAAACATTCAACAATAATGAACATTATTTAACATTGTAAATATTAGTGAATATTAAGATATCAATAAACATTCAACAATAATGAACATTATTTAACATTGTAAATATTAGTGAATATTAAGATATCAATAAACATTCAACAATAATAAACATTATTTAACATTGTAAATATTAGTGAATATTAAGATATCAATAAACATTCAACAATAATGAACATTACTAAACATTTATGAACATCAATAAACCATTTTGAACATTAATAAACAATAATTAACATTACTAAAATTAATATACACAATTAAACAATCATGAACATTAATAATCATTAATAATGAATATCAATAAACAATAATTACAATAATTTAAAAAAATGCACATTAATAAACAATGGACATTTATGAACATCCATCCAAATTATAATGAACATTATCAAACAACAATATCCATTAAAAGACATTAATGAATATTAATAAACATTAAAAAAAACAATAATGAACATTAATAAACATTAATGGGCATTAATTAATATCAATAAACAATAATGCACATTAATAAACAATGGACATTTATGAACATCAATAAACTATAATAAACATTATCAAACAACAATGTCCATTAGAGGACATTAATGAACATTAATAAATATAATGAAGATAAATAAACAATAATGAACATTAAGTAATATCAATAAACAATAATGCACATTAATAAACAATGGACATTTATGAACATCAATAAACTATAACAAACATTATCAAACAACAATGTCCATTAGAGGACATATACACAATTAAACAATCATGAACATTAATAATCATTAATAATGAATATCAATAAACAATAATTACAATAATTTAAAAAAATGCACATTAATAAACAATGGACATTTATGAACATCCATCCAAATTATAATGAACATTATCAAACAACAATATCCATTAAAAGACATTAATGAATATTAATAAACATTACAAAAAAACAATAATGAACATTAATAAACATTAATGAGCATTAATTAATATCAATAAACAATAATGCACATTAATAAACAATGGACATTTATGAACATCAATAAACTATAATAAACATTATCAAACAACAATGTCCATTAGAGGACATTAATGAACATTAATAAACACAATGAAGATAAATAAACAATAATGAACATTAAGTAATATCAATAAACAATAATGCACATTAATAAACAAAAGACATTTATGAACATCAATAAACTATAATAAACATTATCAAACAACAATGTCCATTAGAGGACATTAATAAACAATCATGAAGATAAATAAACAATAATGACCATTAGTAAACATTAATAGACATTAATGAACATAAATCAACAATAATGCACATTTGTAACAATAATGAACATTAGTAAACATTATTGGACATTAATGAACATCAATAAACAATAATGCACATTAATAAAAATAAAGGACAATAATAAACAATAGACATTTATGAACATCAATAAACTATTATGAACATTATCTAACAACAACGTCCATTAGAAGACATTAATTAACATTAATATGTCATGTCTGTGTAATCATGTTTTGTTTTAAGTCATGTTTTGTTTAGTTTCTGGCTTTTCACTCCCTTGTCTTGTTTGCATGATTACCCATTAGTTTCACCTGTTCCACGTTTGGACTCATTGTGCACTCTTGTTTGTCACCATAGCAACCATTAGTTTTCACCTGTCACGTCACACACCTGTTTCACGTTTTGAGTCACGCACCTGCTTTCACTAATCATGTCCATAGTATTTAAGTTCATTCATTTTCTGTTGTTCGTCCTGACGACATCCACGCATTTATGCTCCTGCACACTCTCCACACCCTGATGACCCTTGCTACTCTTTTTTTCATGTCGGTTCCATGCCAAGTAAGTTTTTGTTTATTAAGCCACAGTTAGTGTTTTGTTTAATTGTTCATAGTTTCTGCCAATGTGCAAATTTTGTGTTTATAGTCTAGTTTTGTACCTCCGCCCCTGTGCGCGCTTTTCGTTTATTCCTTTTTTGATAGTTTAAATAAAACATGTACCCACCTTCAAGCCTTGACCAGTCCAGTTCATTTGCACCACGGGAGAACAAACCAAGCCACAGTCCTAGTCTTGACATAATAAACAATAACATTAATAAATAATAATTAACATTAGTGAACATTATTGGAAATGTATGAATATCAATAAACAATAATGCACATTAATAAAAATGATGGACAATAATAAATAATAGACATTTATGAATATCAATAAACTATTTTGAACATTATCAAACAACAACGTCCATTAGAATACATTAATTAACATTAATAAACAATAAATAACATTAATAAACAATAATTAACATTAATAAACAATAATTAACATTAGTGAACATTATTGGAAATGTATAAATATCAATAACCAATAATGCACATTAATAAAAAAATAATGGTCATTGATAAACAATGGACATTTATGAACATCTATAACCTATAATGAACATTATCAAACAACATTAGAAGACATTGGTGAATATTAATAAACAATAATGATCATTACTGAACAGATATTGAATTACACAAGAGTAAATATTAATAAACATTGACGAACATCATTGAACATGAAGGAATATTAATAAATATTTGTGAACATGAATAAACATGATTGAACATGAATGAATATTAACAAACAGTGAACATTATTGAACATGACTAAATATAAATGAATAGTATTAAACATGAATGAATATTAATAAACATGAATAAACACGATTGAACATGAATTAATATTAATAAACAATAAATGATCATTACTGAACATGAATAAACATGAATGAACATGAATGAATATTTATAAATATTAATGAACATTATGGAACACAAATGAATATTAATAAACATTAATGAACACAAATTAATATTAATAAACATTAACGAACATTATTGAACACAAATTAATATTAATAAACATTAATGAAAATTATTGAAAACAAATTAATACTAATAAACATCAATGAATATGAATAAACATGATTGAACATCAATGAACATTAATAAACACGATTGAAAATGAATCCATAATAATAAACAATAATGAACAATAAATGATCATTACTAAACACATATTGAATTACAAATGAATAAATATTAATGAACATGAATAAACATGATTGAACATGAATTAATATGAATAAACTTTATTGAACACGAATTAATTTGAATACACATTAATGAACATTATTAAACACAAATTAATATTCATAAACATTAATGAATGTGAATAAACATGATTGAACATTAACTAATATTTATAAACATTAATGAACACAAATGAATATTAGTAAACATTACTGAACATTATTGAACACAAATTCATATTAATAAATATTAATTAACATTATTGAACACAAATTAATATTAATAAACATTATTGAACACGAATTAATATTAATAAACATTAATGAACATTATTGAACACAAATGAATGTTAATAAACATTAATGAATGTGAATAAACATGATTGAACATGAATTAATATTTATAAACATTAATTAACATTATTGAACACGAATTAATATTAATAAACATTAATGAACATTATTGAACACAAATTAATAATAATAAACATTAATGAACATTATTGAACACAAATGAATATTAATAAACATTAATGAACATTATTGAACACAAATTAATATTAATAAACATTATTGAACACAAATGAATGTTAATGCACATTAATGAATGTGAATAAACATGATTGGACATGAATGAATATTTATAAACATTAATGAACATTATTGAACACGAATTAATATTAATAAACATTAATGAACACAAATTAATAATAATAAACATTAATGAACATTATTGAACACAAATGAATATTAATAAACATTAATGAACATTATTGAACACGAATTAATATTAATAAACATTAATGAACATTATTGAACACAAATGAATATTAATAAACATTAATGAACATTATTGAACATGAATTAATATTAATAAACATTAATGAACATTATTGAACACAAAGGAATATTAATAAACATTAAAGAATATGAATAAACATGATTGAACATGACTGAATATTTATGAACAATAATGAACACAAATGAATAATAATAAACATTAATGAACATTATTGAACATGAATTAATATTAATAAACATTATTGAAAACAAATTAATATTAATAAGCATTAATGAACATTATTGAACACAAAATGAATAATAATAAACATTAATGAACACAAATGAATGATAATAAACATTAATGAACACAAATGAATAATAATAAACATTAATGAACACAAATGAATAATAATAAACATTAATGAACACAAAATTAATAATAATAAATATTAATGAACACAAATGAATAATAATGAACATTAATGAACATTATCGAACACAATTGAATATTAATAAACATTATTGAACACAAATGAATATTAGTGAACATGAATAAACATGAATGAATATTAATAAACAATAAATGATCATTATTGAACACAAAATGAATAATAATAAACATTAATGAACACAAATGAATAATAATAAACATTAATGAACACAAATGAATAATAATAAATATTAATGAACACAAATGAATAATAATAAATATTAATGAACACACATGAATAATAATAAACATTAATGAACACAAATGAATAATAATAAACATTAATGAACACAAATGAATAATAATGAACATTAATGAACATTATCGAACACAAATGAATATTAATAAACATTATTGAACACAAATGAATATTAGTGAACATGAATAAACATGAATGAATATTAATAAACAATAAATGATCATTACTGAACACATACTGAACGACAAATGACTAAATATTAATGAACATGAATAAACATGATTGAACATGAATGGATATTAATAAACATGAACTAATATTATTGAACATAAACAAAAATGAATGAATTCAACATTTGCTGCATAGTTCTTCTCATCCATTAACAGCATCATGTAAAGCACGTAACAAACGCAAACAACACACACACACACACACACAGTGTAAACAGTGTTATTGTACTTTGGAGTCGTGTGTGTGTGTGTGTGTGTGTGTGTGTTGAAATTGAAGATGGCGGCCGTGTGTTTGGCGGCTGCCCTCCTCTTACAAACGGTGGAACCGTACGCCGGCGTCACGGCGGCAAACACGGGTAAGTGAGGCCTGCTGGTGGGTTGCTTGTGATGTCCTTCTGCTGAAACCAAAACGTTGGGGGGGGAGGTCATAGGTCACGCAGAAAGGGGATGTTGTCCAAATAAGGGCGTTCAAAATAAAACAGGAAGTGACGATATGCACAGCCGATGGGGGAGATCGGGTGTTGGGTTGGCGATTCAAGAACGTTCTGCGGGTGTCGCTACAGGCGGCGTCTTCGTGACGCAGCAGGTGGCGCACGGCGTGCTGCAACGCCTGCGCAGGTACAACAGCGGCCGTTTTGAGGAGGTCAAGGTGGGCAACCTGGAGCGCGAGTGCAAGGAGGAGACGTGCACCATGGAGGAGGCCAGGGAGGTGTTTGAGGACGAGGAGAAAACTGTGTGTAAACACACACACACACACACACACACATTCTTGTATTTGTGACCTTCTTGAGACCTCCGAAAAATGCTTACCTCTTAAGGACCACCCTTTCTAGATATATAAAGAAGTGTATTTACAACATTAATAATATATACATACTATGCACATATAAAAAAGCTTGTAGTGAAAAATGAGTTGGAATTTCACAAGAAAAAGGTCACAATTTCACAAGAAAAACTTAGAATTTTTGCATTGTTATAATAAAAGTCATCATTTTACTCAACGCAAGTCAAAATTTTACAAGAAAAACAGAGCATTTGTGCAATATTATGATAAAAGTTGGAATTTTACTCAATAACAGTAGCGGTTTTACAAGGAAAAGCTTACATTTTTGGCAATTTTATGAAAAGAGTTGGATTTTTTACTCGACAAAAGTCACAATTTTAGAAGAAAACTTTACAACTTTGGCAATATTATGATAATAATCAGAATTTCACATGGCAAAATTTATGACAAAAGTCATAAATTTACTCAAAAACTTCACTATTTTACAAGAACAACAAAAAAAATTGGCAATATTGTGATAAAGGTCAGAAATTGTATATGACAATTGTCGCCATTTTGCATTAAAAAGTAATCATTTTACATAAAAAAAGTAATGATTTTACGAGAAAATATTGCAATATTACAGAAACAGAAAGAAAATGAGAAATTGTTCCTAATTTTATACGAAAAATGTCGACACATTGTGAGAAAAAGACTGCTTTTAGTTATTTATTAATTTTTTTGTAATTGGTTTTTAATCTTCATTATTACAGAATGTTATTACAGAATGTCTCTATATACATATTTATTAATTTTTTCTAATTCATTTTGGCCAAAGGGGGCGCATTTCAATTTCTTACACACACTTGTTATTTCATATGTTGACCAGAGGGGGCGCACTTTTAAAACCGACACACAGTCAATTTGAAAAATCCCTCCTTTTTGGGACCACCCTCATTTTGATAGATTCCACCACATTTTTAGGACTATGATTTCGGTTCTAACTTGTTCAACGGTCCTCATATGGAAGGTACTTTTCCTTGTTCATGTCTCAAGAAGGGTATAAATACAAGAACACACACACACACACACACACACACACACACACACACACACACACACACACACACACACACACACACACACACACACACATTCTTGTATTTGTGACCTCCTTGAGACCTCCGAATAATGCCTACCTCTTTAGGACCAGCCTTTCTAGATATATAAAGATGTGTATTTACAACATTAATAATATATACATACTATGCAAATATAAAAAAGCTTGTAGTGAAAAATGAGTTGGAATTTCACAAGAAAAAGGTCACAATTTCACAAGAAAAACATAGAATTTTGACAGTATTATAATAAAAGTCGTAATTTTACTCAACGCAAGTCAAAATTTTACAAGAAAAACTGAGCATTTGTGCAATGTTATGATAAAAGTTGGAATTTTACTCAATAACAGTAGCGGTTTTACAAGGAAAAGCTTACATTTTTGGCAATTTTATGAAAAGAGTTGGATTTCTACTCGACAAAAGTCACAATTTTAGAAGAAAACTTTACAACTTTGGCAATATTATAATAATAATCAGAATTTCACATGGCAAAATTTATGACAAAAGTCATAAATTTACTCAAAAAATGTCACTATTTTACAAGAACAACAAAAAAAATTGGCAATATTGTGATAAAGGTCAGAAATTGTATATGACAATTGTCGCCATTTTGCATTAAAAAGTAATCATTTTACATAAAAAAAGTAATCATTTTACGAGAAAATATTGCAATATTACAGAAACAGAAAGAAAATGAGAAATTGTTCCTAATTTTATACGAAAAATGTCGACACATTGTGAGAAAAAGACTGCTTTTAGTTATTTATTAATTTTTTTGTAATTGGTTTTTAATCTTCATTATTACAGAATGTCTCTATATACATATTTATTAATTTTTTCTAATTCATTTTGGCCAAAGGGGGCGCATTTCAATTTCTTACACACACTTGTTATTTCATATGTTGACCAGAGGGGGCAACACTTTTAAAACCGACACACAGTCAATTTGAAAAATCCCTCCTTTTTGGGACCACCCTCATTTTGATAGATTCCACCACATTTTTAGGACTATGATTTCGGTTCTAACTTGTTCAACGGTCCTCATATGGAAGGTACTTTTCCTTGTTCATGTCTCAAGAAGGGTGTAAATACAAGAACACACACACACACACACACACACACACACACACACACACACACACACACACACACACACACACACACACACACACACACATTCTTGTATTTGTGACCTTCTTGAGACCCCCGAAAAATGCTTACCTCTTAAGGACCAGCCTTTCTAGATATATAAAGAAGTGTATTTACAACATTAATAATATATACATACTATGCAAATATAAAAAAGCCTGTTGTGAAAAATGAGTTGGAATTTCACAAGAAAAAGGTCACAATTTCACAAGAAAAACTTAGAATTTTTGCATTGTTATAATAAAAGTCATCATTTTACTCAACGCAAGTCAAAATTTTACAAGAAAAACTGAGCATTTGTGCAACGTTATGATAAAAGTTGGAATTTTACTCAATAACAGTGACGGTTTCACAAGGAAAAGCTTACATTTTTGGCAATTTTACGAAAAGAGTTGGATTTTTACTCGACAAAAGTCACAATTTTAGAAGAAAACTTTACAACTTTGGCAATATTATAATAATAATCAGAATTTCACATGGCAAAATTATGACAAAAGTCATAAATTTACTCAAAAACTTCACTATTTTACAAGAACAACAAAAAAATTGGCAATATTGTGATAAAGGTCAAAAATTGTATATGACAATTGTCGCCATTTTGCATTAAAAAGTAATCATTTTACATAAAAAAAGTAATCATTTTACGAGAAAATATTGCAATATTACAGAAACAGAAAGAAAATGAGAAATTGTTCCTAATTTTATACGAAAAATGTCGACACATTGTGAGAAAAAGACTGCTTTTAGTTATTTATTAATTTTTTTGTAATTGGTTTTTAATCTTCATTATTACAGAATGTCTCTATATACATATTTATTAATTTTTTCTAATTCATTTTGGCCAAAGGGGGCGCATTTCAATTTCTTACACACACTTGTTATTTCATATGTTGACCAGAGGGGGCGCACTTTTAAAACCGACACACAGTCAATTTGAAAAATTCCTCCTTTTTGGGACCACCCTCATTTTGATAGATTCCACCACATTTTTAGGACTATGATTTCGGTTCTAACTTGTTCAACGGTCCTCATATGGAAGGTACTTTTCCTTGTTCATGTCTCAAGAAGGGTGTAAATACAAGAACACACACACACACACACACACACACACACACACACACACACATTCTTGTATTTGTGACCTTCTTGAGACCTCCGAAAAATGCTTACCTCTTTAGGACCACCCTTTCTAGATATATAAAGAAGTGTATTTACAACATTAATAATATATACATACTATGCACATATAAAAAAGCTTGTAGTGAAAAATGAGTTGGAATTTCACAAGAAAAAGGTCACAATTTCACAAGAAAAACTTAGAATTTTTGCATTGTTATAATAAAAGTCATCGTTTTACTCAACGCAAGTCAAAAGTTTACAAGAAAAACTGAGCATTTGTGCAATGTTATGATAAAAGTTGGAATTTTACTCAATAACAGTAGCGGTTTTACAAGGAAAAGCTTACATTTTTGGCAATCTTATGAAAAGAGTTGGACTTTTACTCGACAAAAGTCACAATTTTAGAAGAAAACTTTACAACTTTGGCAATATTATAATAATAATCAGAATTTCACGTGGCAAAATTATGACAAAAGTCATAAATTTACTCAAAAACTTCACTATTTTACAAGAACAACAAAAAAAATTGGCAATATTGTGATAAAGGTCAGAAATTGTATATGACAATTGTCGCCATTTTGCATTAAAAAGTAATCATTTTACATAAAAAAAGTAATCATTTTACGAGAAAATATTGCAATATTACAGAAACAGAAAGAAAATGAGAAATTGTTCCTAATTTTATATGAAAAATGTCGACACATTGTGAGAAAAAGACTGCTTTTAGTTATTTATTAATTTTTTTGTAATTGGTTTTTAATCTTCATTATTACAGAATGTTATTACAGAATGTCTCTATATACATATTTATTAATTTTTTCTAATTCATTTTGGCCAAAGGGGGCGCATTTCAATTTCTTACACACACTTGTTATTTCATATGTTGACCAGAGGGGGCGCACTTTTAAAACCGACACACAGTCAATTTGAAAAATCCCTCCTTTTTGGGACCACCCTCATTTTGATAGATTCCACCACATTTTTAGGACTATGATTTCGGTTCTAACTTGTTCAACGGTCCTCATATGGAAGGTACTTTTCCTTGTTCATGTCTCAAGAAGGGTGTAAATACAAGAACACACACACACACACACACACATTCTTGTATTTGTGACCTTCTTGAGACCTCCGAATAATGCCTACCTCTTTAGGACCAGCCTTTCTAGATATATAAAGATGTGTATTTACAACATTAATAATATATACATACTATGCAAATATAAAAAAGCTTGTTGTGAAAAATGAGTTGGAATTTCACGAGAAAAAGGTCACAATTTCACAAGAAAAACTTAGAATTTTTGCATTGTTATAATAAAAGTCATCATTTTACTCAACGCAAGTCAAAATTTTACAAGAAAAGCTGAGCATTTGTGCAATGTTATGATAAAAGTTGGAATTTTACTCAATAACAGTAGCGGTTTTACAAGGAAAAGCTTACATTTCTGGCAATTTTATGAAAAGAGTTGGATTTTTACTCGACAAAAGTCACAATTTTAGAAGAAAACTTTACAACTTTGGCAATATTATGATAATAATCAGAATTTCACATGGCAAAATTATGACAAAAGTCATAAATTTACTCAAAAAATGTCACTATTTTTTTACAAGAACAACAAAAAAATTGGCAATATTGTGATAAAGGTCAGAAATTGTATATGACAATTGTCGCCATTTTGCATTAAAAAGTAATCATTTTACATAAAAAAAGTAATCATTTTACGAGAAAATATTGCAATATTACAGAAACAGAAAGAAAATGAGAAATTGTTCCTAATTTTATACGAAAAATGTCGACACATTGTGAGAAAAAGACTGCTTTTAGTTATTTATTAATTTTTTTGTAATTGGTTTTTAATCTTCATTATTACAGAATGTTATTACAGAATGTCTCTATATACATATTTATTAATTTTTTCTAATTCATTTTGGCCAAAGGGGGCGCATTTCAATTTCTTACACACACTTGTTATTTCATATGTTGACCAGAGGGGGCGCACTTTTAAAACCGACACACAGTCAATTTGAAAAATCCCTCCTTTTTGGGACCACCCTCATTTTGATAGATTCCACCACATTTTTAGGACTATGATTTTGGTTCTAACTTGTTCAACGGTCCTCATATGGAAGGTACTTTTCCTTATGTCTCAAGAAGGGTATAAATACAAGAACACACACACACACACACACACACACACACACACACACACACATTCTTGTATTTGTGACCTTCTTGAGACCCCCGAAAAATGCTTACCTCTTAAGGACCAGCCTTTCTAGATATATAAAGAAGTGTATTTACAACATTAATAATATATACATACTATGCAAATATAAAAAAGCCTGTTGTGAAAAATGAGTTGGAATTTCACAAGAAAAAGGTCACAATTTCACAAGAAAAACTTAGAATTTTTGCATTGTTATAATAAAAGTCATCATTTTACTCAACGCAAGTCAAAATTTTACAAGAAAAACTGAGCATTTGTGCAACGTTATGATAAAAGTTGGAATTTTACTCAATAACAGTGGCGGTTTCACAAGGAAAAGCTTACATTTTTGGCAATTTTACGAAAAGAGTTGGATTTTTACTCGACAAGAGTCACAATTTTAGAAGAAAACTTTACAACTTTGGCAATATTATAATAATAATCAGAATTTCACATGGCAAAATTTATGACAAAAGTCATAAATTTACTCAAAAACTTCACTATTTTACAAGAACAACAAAAAAAATTGGCAATATTGTGATAAAGGTCAGAAATTGTATATGACAATTGTCGCCATTTTGCATTAAAAAGTAATAATTTTACATAACAAAAGTAATGATTTTACGAGAAAATATTGCAATATTACAGAAACAGAAAGAAAATGAGAAATTGTTCCTAATTTTATACGAAAAATGTGGACACATTGTGAGAAAAAGACTGCTTTTAGTTATTTATTATTTTTTTTGTAATTGGTTTTTAATCTTCATTATTACAGAATGTCTCTATATACATATTTATAAATTTTTTCTAATTCATTTTGGCCAAAGGGGCCGCATTTCAATTTCTTACACACACTTGTTATTTCATATGTTGACCAGAGGGGGCGCACTTTTAAAACCGACACACAGTCAATTTGAAAAATCCCTCCTTTTTGGGACCACCCTCATTTTGATAGATTCCACCACATTTTTAGGACTATGATTTCGGTTCTAACTTGTTCAACGGTCCTCATATGGAAGGTACTTTTCCTTGTTTATGTCTCAAGAAGGGTGTAAATACAAGAACACACACACACACACACACACACACACACACACACACACACACACATTCTTGTATTTGTGACCTTCTTGAGACCTCCGAATAATGCCTACCTCTTTAGGACCAGCCTTTCTAGATATATAAAGATGTGTATTTACAACATTAATAATATATACATACTATGCACATATAAAAAAGCTTGTAGTGAAAAATGAGTTGGAATTTCACAAGAAAAAGGTCACAATTTCACAAGAAAAACTTAGAATTTTTGCATTGTTATAATAAAAGTCATCATTTTACTCAACGCAAGTCAAAATTTTACAAGAAAAACTGAGCATTTGTGCAACGTTATGATAAAAGTTGGAATTTTACTCAATAACAGTAGCGGTTTTACAAGGAAAAGCTTACATTTTTGGCAATTTTATGAAAAGAGTTGGATTTTTACTCGACAAAAGTCACAATTTTAGAAGAAAACTTTACAACTTTGGAAATATTATGATAATAATCAGAATTTCACATGGCAAAATTTATGACAAAAGTCATACATTTACTCAAAAACTTCACTATTTTACAAGAACAACAAAAAAAATTGGCAATATTGTGATAAAGGTCAGAAATTGTATATGACAATTGTCGCCATTTTGCATTAAAAAGTAATCATTTTACATAAAAAAAAGTAATCATTTTACGAGAAAATATTGCAATATTACAGAAACAGAAAGAAAATGAGAAATTGTTCCTAATTTTATACGAAAAATGTCGACACATTGTGAGAAAAAGACTGCTTTTAGTTATTTATTAATTTTTTTGTAATTGGTTTTTAATCTTCATTATTACAGAATGTTATTACAGAATGTCTCTATATACATATTTATTAATTTTTTCTAATTCATTTTGGCCAAAGGGGGCGCATTTCAATTTCTTACACACACTTGTTATTTCATATGTTGACCAGAGGGGGCGCACTTTTAAAACCGACACACAGTCAATTTGAAAAATCCCTCCTTTTTGGGACCACCCTCATTTTGATAGATTCCACCACATTTTTAGGACTATGATTTCGGTTCTAACTTGTTCAACGGTCCTCATATGGAAGGTACTTTTCCTTGTTCATGTCTCAAGAAGGGTGTAAATACAAGAACACACACACACACACACACACACATTATTGTATTTGTTACCTTCTTGAGACCTCCGAAAAATGCCTACCTCTTTAGGACCACCCTTTCTAGATATATAAAGATGTGTATTTACAACATTAATAATATATACATACTATGCAAATATAAAAAAGCTTGTAGTGAAAAATGAGTTGGAATTTCACAAGAAAAAGGTCACAATTTCACAAGAAAAACTTAGAATTTTTGCATTGTTATAATAAAAGTCATCATTTTACTCAACGCAAGTCAAAGTTTTACAAGACAAACTGAGCATTTGTGCAATGTTATGATAAAAGTTGGAATTTTACTCAATAACATTGGCGGTTTTACAAGGAAAAGCTTACATTTTTGGCAATTTTATGAAAAGAGTTGGATTTTTTACTCGACAAAAGTCACAATTTTAGAAGAAAACTTTACAACTTTGGCAATATTATGATAATAATCAGAATTTCACATGGCAAAATTTATGACAAAAGTCATAAATTTACTCAAAAACTTCACTATTTTACAAGAAGAACAAAAAAATTGGCAATATTGTGATAAAGGTCAGAAATTGTATATGACAATTGTCGCCATTTCGCATTAAAAAGTAATCATTTTACATAAAAAAAAAGTAATCATTTTACGAGAAAATATTGCAATATTACAGAAACAGAAAGAAAATGAGAAATTGTTCCTAATTTTATACGAAAAATGTCGACACATTGTGAGAAAAAGACTGCTTTTAGTTATTTATTAATTTTTTGGAATTGGTTTTTAATCTTCATTATTATAGAATGTTATTACAGAATGTCTCTATATACATATTTATTAATTTTTTCTAATTCATTTTGGCCAAAGGGGGCGCATTTCCATTTCTTACACACACTTGTTATTTCATATGTTGACCAGAGGGGGCGCACTTTTAAAACCGACACACAGTCAATTTGAAAAATCCCTCCTTTTTGGGACCACCCTCATTTTGATAGATTCCACCACATTTTTAGGACTATGATTTTGGTTCTAACTTGTTCAACGGTCCTCATATGGAAGGCACTTCTCCTTGTTCATGTCTCAAGAAGAGAGTAAATACAAGAACACACACACACACACACACACACACACACACACACACACACACACACACACACACACACATTCTTGTATTTGTGACCATCTTGAGACCTCCGAATAATGCCTACCTCTTTAGGACCAGCCTTTCTAGATATATAAAGATGTGTATTTACAACATTAATAATATATACATACTATGCAAATATAAAAAAGCTTGTTGTGAAAAATGAGTTAGAATTTCACAAGAAAAAGGTCACAATTTCACAAGAAAAATATAGAATTTTGGCAGTATTATAATAAAAGTCGTAATTTTACTCAACGCAAGTCAAAATTTTACAAGAAAAACAGAGCATTTGTGCAATGTTATGATAAAAGTTGAAATTTTACTAAATAGCAGTCGTAATTTTACCAGAAAAGCTTAAAATGTTGGCAATTTTATGTAAAGAGTCGCAATTTTACTCGACAAAAGTCCCAATTTTAATATAAAACTTAAAAAATGTTGGCAATATTATAGTATAAATCGGAATTTTTGCTTGGCAAAATTGTGACAAAAGTCATCATTTTACTCAAAACAAGAACAACAACAACAACAAAAAACTGGTAATATTGTGATAAAAGTCAGAATTTTATATGACAAATGTCACCATTTTGCATTAAAAAGTAATAATTAAAATTGTACGAGAAGATATTGCAATATTACAGAAACAGAAAGAGTATGAGAAATTCTTCAAAAAAAAAGTCGACACATTGTGAGAAAAAGACTGCTTTTAGTTCATTTATTTTTATTTGTCGTTTGTAATTGGTTTTTAATCTTCATTATTTACTTTAAGTTATTACAGTATGTCTATATATAAATATTTATTTATTTTTTATTAATTTTGGCCAAAGAGCTCACATTTCTATTTCTTATACACACTTGTTATTTCATATGTTTTTGTATATATTGGTTTTTTTTGTATATATATATATATATTTTTTTTGTCGTTTGTAATTGGTTTTTAATCTTCATTATTTACTTTAAGTTATTACAGTATGTCTATATATAAATATTTATTTATTTTTTATTAATTTTGGCCAAAGAGCTCACATTTCTATTTCTTATACACACTTGTTATTTCATATGTTTTTGTATATATTGGTTTTTTTTTGTATATATATATATATATATTTTTTTTTTTTTTGTCGTTTGTAATTGGTTTTTAATCTTCATTATTTACTTTAAGTTATTACAGTATGTCTATATATAAATATTTATTTATTTTTTATTAATTTTGGCCAAAGAGCTCACATTTCTATTTCTTATACACACTTGTTATTTCATATGTTTTTGTATATATTGTTTTTTTTGTATATATATATATTTTTTTTTTTGTCGTTTGTAATTGGTTTTTAATCTTCATTATTTACTTTAAGTTATTACAGTATGTCTATATATAAATATTTTTTTATTTTTTTATTAATTTTGGCCAAAGAGCTCACATTTCTATTTCTTATACACACTTGTTATTTCATATGTTTTTGTATATATATATATATATTTTTGTATATATATATTTTTTTTTTGTCGTTTGTAATTGGTTTTTAATCTTCATTATTTACTTTAAGTTATTACAGTATGTCTATATATAAATATTTATTTTTTATTAATTTTGGCCAAAGAGGTCACATTTCTATTTCTTATACACACTTGTTATTTCATATGTTTTTGTATATATTGTTTTTTTTTGTATATATATATATATTTTTTTTTTGTATATATTGTTTTTCAAATCACCTGACATGTATACTGTGTACATGTACATAATTTATCGATTTTTTAACATAATTTTTTATAAACATGTTACAGGTTATATATCTTTTATTATTGAATGTATCAAATGTGATGAATATGTAATGGACCACAATGGAAACAAGCCTTTTGGCTTTTTGTGCCATCCATTTGCCTTTTTAAAGCATTACATGGATTCAATTCTTTAAGATGTCAATAAACTTCTCAATTAATCAATCAATCAATCAATGTTGACCAGAGGGGGAGCACTTTTACAACCGACACACAGTCCATTTGAAAAATCCCTCCTTTTTGGGACCACCCTAATTATGATAGATTTCACCACCAGGGGTGCTAATGAGACATTCTCTATTAGATGCAATGGTTTTCCATATCGGGACCATGATTTATGTCATCACCTCCTCATATGGAAGCTACTTTTCCTTGTTGATGTCTCAAGAAGGGTAGAAATACAAGAACACACACACACACACACTTACACAATGATGATGTCATCGAAGCTTCCTTGACCGTCTCCTTGTTTCCAGATGGAATTCTGGGCGGGGTACGTAGGTGAGTTCTCCACGTCGGCCATCACTGTGGACTCTCGGTGTGCTCATGCGTGTGTGTGTGTGTGTGTGTGTGTGTGTGTGTGTGTGTGTTATACACGTGCGCAGATGGCGACCAGTGCAAGCCCCCCCCTTGCCAGAATGATGGCGTGTGCCAAGATGGCGTCAATTCTTACATTTGCTGGTGTGGCGAAAACTTCAGCGGCAAAAACTGTGACATCGGTAAGTGTGGTGAGCACACGATATGAGGAGCTGCTAGGGACTTTATTTAGAATGTGCGCTTACACACACTACTGAAATGCTCTCACACACACAACCGAAAAAGTATTCTCTCATACACATGAATAAAACGCTCTCAGTTTCAGTAGTGCGTATGAGAGAATTTCACTATTGTGTATGAGAGCGTTTCAGTAGTGTGTATGAGAGTGATTTAGTAGTGTGTATGAGAGGGTTTCATTAGTGTGCATGAGAGAAAACATTTTCAGCAGTGTGTATGAGAGAATTTCACTATTGTGTATGAGAGCGTTTCAGTAATATGTAAGTGTTTTACTTGTGTGTATGAGAGCATTTCAGTAGTGTGTATGAGAGTGTTTCAGTAGTATGTGTGAGAGAAAAAAATATCCAGTTGTTTGTATAAGAGCGTTTCAGTAGTTTGCATGAGAGCGTTTCAGTAGTGCGTATGAAAGTGTTTCAGTAGTGTGTATCGGCGTTTCACTTGTGTGTATGAGAGTGTTTCAGTAGTGTGTATGGAAGGATTTCAGGAGTGTGTGAGAGGGAAAAAAAGCAATTGTTTGTATGAGAGGGAAACAAATCAGTAGTGTGTATAGGAGTGTTTCAGTAGTGTGTATGAAAGGGTTTCAGTAGTGTGTGTGTGAGAAAAAAACCATTCAGTTGTTTGTATGAGAGTGTTTCAGTAGTGTGTATAACCGTTTCACTTGTGTGTACGAGAGTGGTTCAGTAGTGCGTATGAAAGTGTTTCAGTAGTGTGTATGGAAAGATTCCAGTAGTGGGTGAGAGAAAAAAAATTCAATTGTTTGTATGAGAGGGAAACAGATCAGTAGTGTGTATAGGAGTGTTTCAGTAGTGTGTATGAAAGGGTTTCAGTAGTGTGTGTGAGAAAAAAACCATTCAGTTGTTTGTATGAGAGTGTTTCAGTAGTGTGTATAAACGTTTCACTTGTGTGTATGAGAGTGTTTCAGTAGTCTGTATGAAAGGGTTTCAGTAGTGCGTATGAGATTGTTTCAGTCGTCTGTATATAAGAGTTTCAGTAGTGTGCGTGAGAGAAAAAAATATTTAGTTGTTGGTATTAGAGCGTTTTAGTAGTTTGTATAAGAGCGTTTCAGTAATGTGTATGAGTGTTTCAATATTGTGTATGAGTGTTTTAGTAGTGTGTATAGGTGTTTCACTTGTGTGTATGCAAATGTTTCAGTAGTGCGTATGAGAGGGTGTCAGGAGTGTGTGTGTGAGAGAGAAAAAAATGCACATGTTTGAATGAGAGTGTTTCAATAGCGTGTATGAGAGTGTTTCAGTACTGCGTATAAGCGTTTCACTTGTGTGCAGGAGAGTGGTTCAGTAATATGTATGAGTATGTTTTACTTGTGTCTATAAGAGTGTTTCAGTAGAGTGTATGAGAGGGTTTCAGTAGTGTGTATGAGAGGGTTACAGTAGTGTGTGTGAGAGTTGTTCAGTAGTGTGTATGAGTGTGTTTCAGTAGTGTGTACGAGAGTTGTTCAGTAGTGTGTATGAGTGTGTTTCAGTCGTGTATGAGAGGGTTTCAGTAGTGTGTATGAGAGGGTTCCAGTAGTGTGTGAGAGTTGTTTAGTAGTGTGTATGAGAGTGTTTCAGTAGTGTGTATGAGAGTGTTTCAGTAGTGTGTATGAGAGGGTTCCAGTAGTGTGTGAGAGTTGTTTAGTAGTGTGTATGAGTGTTTCAGTTGTGTGTGAGAGAGGGTTCCAGTAGTGTGTGTGAGAGTTATTTAGCAGTGTGTATGAGAGTGTTTCAGTAGTGTGTATGAGAGGGTTCCAGTAGTTTGTGAGAGTTGTTTAGTAGTGTGTATGAGAGTGTTTCAGTAGTGTGTATGAGAGTGTTTCAGTAGTGTGTATGAGAGGGTTCCAGTATTGTGTGAGAGTTGTTTAGTAGTGTGTATGAGTGTTTCAGTTGTGTGTATGAGAGGGTTCCAGTAGTGTGTGAGAGAGGGTTCCAGTAGTGTGTGTGAGAGTTATTTAGCAGTGTGTATGAGAGTGTTTCAGTAGTGTGTATGAGAGGGTTTCAGTAGTGTGTATGAGAGGGTTCCAGTAGTGTGAGAGTTGTTTAGTAGTGTGTATGAGAGTGTTTCAGTAGTGTGTATGAGAGTGTTTCAGTAGTGTGTATGAGAAGGTTCCAGTAGTGTGTGAGAGTTGTTTAGTAGTGTATGAGTGTTTCAGTTGTGTGTATGAGAGGGTTCCAGTAGTGTGTGAGAGAGAGTTCCAGTAGTGTGTGAGAGTTATTTAGCAGTGTGTATGAGAGTGTTTCAGTAGTGTGTATGAGAGTGTTTCAGTAGTGTGTATGAGAGGGTTCCAGGAGTTTGTGAGAGTTGTTTAGTAGTGTGTATGAGAGTGTTTCAGTAGTATGCATGAGAGTGTTTCAGTAGTGTGTATGAGAGGGTTCCAGTATTGTGTGAGAGTTGTTTAGTAGTGTGTATGAGTGTTTCAGTTGTGTGTATGAGAGGGTTCCAGTAGTGTGTGAGAGAGGGTTCCAGTAGTGTGTGTGAGAGTTATTTAGCAGTGTGTATGAGAGTGTTTCAGTAGTGTGTATGAGAGGGTTTCAGTAGTGTGTATGAGAGGGTTCCAGTAGTGTGTGAGAGTTGTTTAGTAGTGTGTATGAGAGTGTTTCAGTAGTGTGTAAGAGAGTGTTTCAGTAGTGTGTATGAGAGGGTTCCAGTAGTGTGTGAGAGTTGTTTAGTAGTGTGTATGAGTGTTTCAGTTGTGTGTATGAGAGGGTTCCAGTAGTATGTGAGAGAGGGTTCCAGTAGTGTGTGTGAGAGTTATTTAGCAGTGTGTATGAGAGTGTTTCAGTAGTGTGTATGAGAGGGTTTCAGTAGTGTGTATGAGAGGGTTCCAGTAGTGTGTGAGAGTTGTTTAGTAGTGTGTATGAGAGTGTTTCAGTAGTGTGTAAGAGAGTGTTTCAGTAGTGTGTATGAGAGGGTTCCAGTAGTGTGTGAGAGTTGTTTAGTAGTGTGTATGAGTGTTTCAGTTGTGTGTATGAGAGGGTTCCAGTAGTGTGTGAGAGAGGGTTCCAGTAGTGTGTGTGAGAGTTATTTAGCAGTGTGTATGAGAGTGTTTCAGTAGTGTGTATGAGAGTGTTTCAGTAGTGTGTATGAGAGGGTTCCAGTAGTGTGTGAGAGTTGTTTAGTAGTGTGTATGAGTGTTTCAGTTGTGTGTATGAGAGGGTTCCAGTAGTGTGTGAGAGAGGGTTCCAGTAGTGTGTGAGAGTTATTTAGCAGTGTGTATGAGAGTGTTTCAGTAGTGTGTATGAGAGTGTTTCAGTAGCGTGTATGAGAGGGTTCCAGTAGTGTGTGTGAGAGTTGTTTAGTAGTGTGTATGAGAGTGTTTCAATAGTGTGTATGAGAGTGTTTCAGTAGTGTGTATGAGAAGGTTCCAGTAGTGTGTGAGAGTTGTTTAGTAGTGTATGAGTGTTTCAGTTGTGTGTATGAGAGGGTTCCAGTAGTGTGTGAGAGAGAGTTCCAGTAGTGTGTGAGAGTTATTTAGCAGTGTGTATGAGAGTGTTTCAGTAGTGTGTATGAGAGTGTTTCAGTAGTGTGTATGAGAGGGTTCCAGGAGTTTGTGAGAGTTGTTTAGTAGTGTGTATGAGAGTGTTTCAGTAGTATGCATGAGAGTGTTTCAGTAGTGTGTATGAGAGGGTTCCAGTATTGTGTGAGAGTTGTTTAGTAGTGTGTATGAGTGTTTCAGTTGTGTGTATGAGAGGGTTCCAGTAGTGTGTGAGAGAGGGTTCCAGTAGTGTGTATGAGAGGGTTCCAGTAGTGTGTGAGAGTTGTTTAGTAGTGTGTATGAGAGTGTTTCAGTAGTGTGTATGAGAGTGTTTCAGTAGTGTGTATGAGAGGGTTCCAGTAGTGTGTGAGAGTTGTTTAGTAGTGTGTATGAGTGTTTCAGTTGTGTGTGAGAGAGGGTTCCAGTAGTGTGTGTGAGAGTTATTTAGCAGTGTGTATGAGAGTGTTTCAGTAGTGTGTATGAGAGGGTTCCAGTAGTTTGTGAGAGTTGTTTAGTAGTGTGTATGAGAGTGTTTCAGTAGTGTGTATGAGAGTGTTTCAGTAGTGTGTATGAGAGGGTTCCAGTATTGTGTGAGAGTTGTTTAGTAGTGTGTATGAGTGTTTCAGTTGTGTGTATGAGAGGGTTCCAGTAGTGAGTGAGAGAGGGTTCCAGTAGTGTGTGTGAGAGTTATTTAGCAGTGTGTATGAGAGTGTTTCAGTAGTGTGTATGAGAGGGTTTCAGTAGTGTGTATGAGAGGGTTCCAGTAGTGTGAGAGTTGTTTAGTAGTGTGTATGAGAGTGTTTCAGTAGTGTGTATGAGAGTGTTTCAGTAGTGTGTATGAGAAGGTTCCAGTAGTGTGTGAGAGTTGTTTAGTAGTGTATGAGTGTTTCAGTTGTGTGTATGAGAGGGTTCCAGTAGTGTGTGAGAGAGAGTTCCAGTAGTGTGTGAGAGTTATTTAGCAGTGTGTATGAGAGTGTTTCAGTAGTGTGTATGAGAGTGTTTCAGTAGTGTGTATGAGAGGGTTCCAGGAGTTTGTGAGAGTTGTTTAGTAGTGTGTATGAGAGTGTTTCAGTAGTATGCATGAGAGTGTTTCAGTAGTGTGTATGAGAGGGTTCCAGTATTGTGTGAGAGTTGTTTAGTAGTGTGTATGAGTGTTTCAGTTGTGTGTATGAGAGGGTTCCAGTAGTGTGTGAGAGAGGGTTCCAGTAGTGTGTGTGAGAGTTATTTAGCAGTGTGTATGAGAGTGTTTCAGTAGTGTGTATGAGAGGGTTTCAGTAGTGTGTATGAGAGGGTTCCAGTAGTGTGTGAGAGTTGTTTAGTAGTGTGTATGAGAGTGTTTCAGTAGTGTGTAAGAGAGTGTTTCAGTAGTGTGTATGAGAGGATTCCAGTAGTGTGTGAAAGTTGTTTAGTAGTGTGTATGAGTGTTTCAGTTGTGTGTATGAGAGGGTTCCAGTAGTGTGTGAGAGAGGGTTCCAGTAGTGTGTGTGAGAGTTATTTAGCAGTGTGTATGAGAGTGTTTCAGTAGTGTGTATGAGAGTGTTTCAGTAGTGTGTATGAGAGGGTTCCAGTAGTTTGTGAGAGTTGTTTAGTAGTGTGTATGAGAGTGTTTCAGTAGTGTGTATGAGAGTGTTTCAGTAGTGTGTATGAGAGTGTTTCAGTAGCGTGTATGAGAGTGTTTCAGTAGTGTGTATGAGAGGGTTCCAGTAGTGTGTGAGAGTTGTTTAGTAGTGTGTATGAGTGTTTCAGTTGTGTGTATGAGAGGGTTCCAGTAGTGTGCGTGAGAGTTATTTAGCAGTGTGTAAGAGAGTGTTTCAGTAGTGTGTATAAGAGTGGTTCAGTAGTGTGTATGAGAGGGTTCCAGTAGTGTGTGAGAGTTGTTTGGTAGTGTATATGAGAGTGTTTCAGTAGTGTGTATGAGAGGGTTCCAGTAGTGTGTGAGAGTTGTTTAGTAGTGTGTATGAGAGTGTTTCAGTAGTGTGTATGAGAGGGTTCCAGTAGTGTGTGAGAGTTGTTTAGTAGTGTGTATGAGAGGGTTCCAGTAGTGTGTGTGAGAGTTGTTTAGTAGTGTGTATGAGAGTGTTTCAATAGTGTATGAGAGTGTTTCAGTAGTGTGTATGAGAGTGTTTCAGTAGTGTGTATGAGAGCGTTTCAGTAGTGTGTATGTAAGAGGTAATTCTGAATAATGTCTCTAACGGCCCCTCTTAAAACACACACACACACACGAGCGTGTTTGCCCTGCAGAGATCAGCAAGCAGTGCTCGGTGAACAACGGAGGGTGCGAACACTTCTGCGTGATGGAGGCGGAGCTTGCAAAGTGCCGCTGTGCACATGGATACAGACTCGCAGCTGACTTGAGGACCTGCGAGCCGACAGGTGATAACACGCACACACACACACGCGCACAAATAAGGCGGTCCATGTGAGGAGGAGGCGTGTCATCGGACAG
Organism: Nerophis lumbriciformis; assembly: GCF_033978685.3. Classification (NCBI taxonomy): domain Eukaryota; kingdom Metazoa; phylum Chordata; class Actinopteri; order Syngnathiformes; family Syngnathidae; genus Nerophis; species Nerophis lumbriciformis. The sequence goes on from NC_084556.2 coordinate 51,033,864, forward strand.
GCCAGTTCAGTTGCGGTCGACTCGGAGGCTCCGCCCAGACGCCGCGCTCGTCCAACAGGACGCACGCCGGCAACTCCAGCGTGGAGGAGGACGACGTCATACCGGAAGAGTGGCTGGACTACGACTACAACCTGACCGCCAACCTTTCGCTGGAGGTCAACGCATCGCTGGGGTCGGAGGTCAAGAGCCGCCCAGCGAGGTCGGCGTCCAACGACAGCGCGCCGCCTCTGGCGTCCTTCTTCCCCACGCTGCCCTCCATCGTGGCGCGGGACAACAGCGACCAGAGGATTGTCGGGGGAGACATGGCCCTGCCTGGAGAGGTTCCCTGGCAGGTATGACATCACACCACTATCTGACTCCGCCCCCTGGAGCGCTCGCTCACATCTTGTGTGTGTGTGTGTGGACCCGCAGGTGGCGCTCATGTCCCAATCGGACTCGCTCCAGGCGGCACAAGTGTTCTGCGGCGGTTCCCTGCTCAGCGACGTGTGGGTCATCACGGCGGCCCACTGCCTGGTTGAGGCCAAAAAGTCTGGGTCGCCCTTCTTTGTCAGAGCAGGTGAGCCGACGCCATCAACGCTGTGGCTCTCAAAAACAGCAATCGTGCATGCTTTTATTTTGTAGTAGTGTGGAATGTTAAGTGTTGGCCCGCCACGTCATTTTAGGTGGCTCGCCATGTCATTCAAGGGTTGGAATTGGGGGTTAAATCACCAAAATGATTCCCGGGCGCGGCCACCGCTGCTGCTCACTGCTCCCCTCGCCTCCCAGGGGGGTGATCAAGGGTGATGGCTCAAATGCAGAGAATAATTTCACCACACCTAGTGTGTGTGTGACCATCATTGGTACTTTAACTTTAATACAAAGACTTGCTATTGTGACACCCAGTGGACGCATTTAGAACTGCATTTATTAGGGCCCGCATGGCCCATTGCAAAAGGACTCCCGAAAAGGACCTATTGAATTTGTAAGGTTTTATTCTTTATTCTTTATTCTTCCGCCGCCACATTAAACTGTAATTTGACCCACTTAACATGCTTCAAAACTCACCATATTTGACCCACACATCAGGACCTGCGAAAATGACCTTTTTAAAAAAAAAAAAAACCCTCAAAACTCAAAATAGCGCCCCCTAGGAAAAAAAAAAACTAGACTGCCTATATCTCCCACTAGGAAGATCGGAGAGAGACATGAAACAAAAACCTGTATGTAGGTCTGACTTAGACCTAGTTTTCATAATTGTATATCATCGGGCAAAAATCAACAGGAAGTTGGCAATTCCCCCTTCAAAAGTACTAAAAACAGTCACTTTTGCCTCTTTGAGCTGTAATTTGACCCCCTTAACATGCTTCAAAACTCACCGAACTGAACACACACATCAGGGCTGGCAAAAATTGCGATCTAATGAAAAAACCTAACCCCAAATCTCAAAATTGTGCTCTAGCGCAATTTTTTAATGAAACGCACAAAAAACTGCTCCTCGGATGAAAGAAACTGACAAAACTGCCTGTAACTCCCACTGGGAAGGTCGGAGAGACATGAAACAAAAACTTCTATGTAGGGCTCACTTAGACCTACATTTCATAAATTGACAACCCCCAGCAAAAATCAACAGGAAGTTTGCTATTCCCCCTTCAAAACAATTTTTTTGTAAAAACCGGTCACCTTCCTTCAAAAACTATCTCCTCTGAGCGCGTTTGTCGTTTCGGCTTCAAACTAACACAGGAGAGAGATTAAACCCTTGTGTATAAAATAACAGAACAGCGTTTTAATACCTGCTCCGGTTTTGATTTTATGACCCTTCAAAGACCCGCTGCGCTGATGCTGCTGTTTTTTTAAGATGGCTGCTTAAAAGCAGGAAGCACCAGCGTGCCTACACAATGCAGACAAGGTAGGTACACTAGACAAAAGTCTTGGGACACTTCAGACTAAAAGTAGACAAAAGTATTGGGACACTTGGGACTAAAACTTGACAAAAGTATTGGGACACTTAGGACTAGCACCTGCCAAATACGCGGGCCCGACCAATGCTGCTTGCAGCTTTAATTGGTACTTTAACTTTTTTTTTTTTTTTTTTTTTTTTTTTTTTATGTCCTGTCCAGCTTCTCAGGCAAATCATATAGTTGATGTAGATGCCCATGTCGGCTGTTCAGATTTACTTTACAAAAGAGAAGTGTAGGATACTTCTCTTGTTGCCTTATTTGTATTTGACTTTATTAAATGTATTTATATTATCATTTAGTGCAGCCGGGCCGGAGCAGGAGGGGATAGAAAGAGAGAAAAAAAGAAGACAGAGGGGGAAATTGTGGGGACAAGAGGGGGATTAGACAGAGAGACAAAAACAACAACAGCAAACAACAACAACAACAACAATAGAGCAACATCAGCAAATATGACATGTACAAATATGATGGTAAAAGTAATAGCAAATAAGCAGTTAGCGAAAAATAAAAAATAATACAGAAATGACAATGAGCATTATTACACTACAAATGGATCAATACAAATACCAATAGAAATAGCGCTATTGATAATGAACAATACCAATAATTTACCTTTATTATCAACAATACAGTTGTTTAAATGCAACAATACATATACGTAATGATAACTTGAGATACGAAAGAATGCAGAAAAATGGAGGGGGAGAAAGAGAAGCAACCTACATTAACCTTGTAGATTGTTATAGTCACAATAGGTTAAGCTTTGTCAGTGTGCCATGTGTTACACCCAGTTTACCCTAGGGCAACAACGTTAATATATGTTTGATGAAACGTGATTATGTGCATGAGTGTAAGTATGCATATGTACTTGTATATGTACAGAATGTGTATATGTGTTTGTACAATGAATGTATATGTACAGAATGTGTATATGTGTTTGTACAGTGAATGTATATGTACAGTATGTGTATGTGTATGTTTGTATATTGAATGTGCGTGTGGATGTACGAACATTAGGTAGGTAAATATGTACTGTATTTGTGTATGTATGTGGGAGCGTAGGTACCTATGTACGTATGTGAGCATACGTGAATTTGCATGTACAATACATTCGACTCCCAGAGTGCGTGGGAGCCAGAGCACGGCCCCATCACCCCCGAGAGCCCAACCCACAAACAGGAGGCGTGGTGCCCAGGGAACCAGGGACCACCGCCCCCACGCAGCCAAGCCGGCCAGCGACAGGAACCCCAGAGCCCGACCCACCGTACCGCCCACAAGGGCCAGCAGCAGGCCGCAGACAGACGCACCCGGCGGAGGACAGGGCACGAGAAAAGCAGGGGACAGCCAGACCCCAAGCCAGCGAGAGACCACACCCCACACGGGCAGAAAGGCGAGACGCCCCGCCCGAAGGACCCAGAGACTCCCCGCAACCGGACGGGAAGACCGCCCCCGCCCCACCGGCAACCGGGCCCCCACGAGCCCACCCCCCACCCCCGGAGAGCGCGGCGAGGCCATCCCCCGGCCACCCCACCCAAACCGGCCGCCGCAGGACCACCCAGGCACAGGGCCACGGGAACCACCCACCCCACCCGCAGGGACCCCAACGATGGAGATGGAACAACCAGCAACCGCCCCGCCGAGCCCCCCCCCTGAGGGAGGGGAAAAAATTAAAAAATAATATTAATAAAATATATTTTAAAAATAAATAAATAAATAAATAAATTAATTAATTAATTAAAAAAAAAAAGAATTAAAAGAAGATCACAGACATGCTGACAAACAAGGTCACTACCCCAGCAACTGGCCGACTCGCAGCACCTCGGAATACCTTGCAGCACCAAGCTACCACAATAGACGCAGGGACTAGGCCCAACAGGCCCCAACCAAGACGGGCACCCGGAAGGGATGGACAGCGGGACCCAGGAGCTCCAGACACGCAGTTCGGATGCAGTAGCCTGAGGCGTCGACCCCCGTCTGACAGGCAGGCCCAGAGCGTACCCCCAGAAATATACATACATACATACATACATACATACACACATACACATACACATACACACATACACGTATACATACCCACACATACACATATATACATATACATACACATATGTACACATACACATATATAAACATACATACATACACACACATATACATACATATACACAGTTCGTCAGCCCCGACAGCCATCACGCGCGCGCGCTGCCACCAGTCACAACATCAGCCACACCCCTGCACCAGACCCAGCAGCCACGGGCGCCCACACCACAAACAAACGGCAGCAGAAACAGCAGCCGCAATAACCCCAGACAGCCAGCACCAGCCAATCAAATTAAAGCGATCAAAGAAAAACTGCGACCAGCAACCACACGCCACCAGGGCCACGGAGACCAGCCAGCGCCAGCCCGCCGGTCAGCCCGAACGCCAACACGCAAACAAGAGACACCAACAACCCCCCCAACCAAAAGGCCCCCCACCCCAACCCAAACCCGCACAAACACACCACCGCCCAAACAACCGGGACACAGCATCCAGACCAGACACGGGGGCTGCGCCGCCACCACACCAAGTCACCAACAGAGACCCCACAGCGCAAGGTCGGGCCACACGGGCACGGACCCCATCCAACAGGAAGTGAGACCCGCGCGACGCCACACACAAATAAATAATAAGATTAAAAAAAAATGAAATAAAATAAAAATAAAAAAAATAAAATAAAAAATAAAATTTAAAAAATAAAATAAAATAAAAATGAGTAATAATAAAAATAAAAATAATAAATACATTAAAAATAAAAAATATATATATAACAATAATAAATGAATAAAAGCCTGGCAGGCCACCAGACCGCAGTCCCCGCCGGCCGACGAGGCAATGAGGGGTGCGCCGAACCCCAAACCCCCCATGCATGTGTACAAGGCCCCCAGAGTGTCTACTGTGTAGTTAAAATTAGGAGGTCAGCCGTTACAGCCGACCTCCAGTCCCTATTGATGTGTGTACTGTAGCGTGAGTGAGATATGTATGCTTGTGGGAACTAATAATGCGATTAAAATTGGGGGACATCAAGGTCATGGTGGGTCCCAACCAAACCAAGCCCCCCAAATCCTAAGTGTCTAATATGCAGCTAAGATTGAGGGATGGACGAGCAGGGGACAAGAAAGGAGGACTGGAGCCCCATTGGAGGCATCCTCAACCCCCCGCCATGCCTCCCCGCAGGACAATCCCCAAAGTCCTATATATGTGTGACTGTGTGCGCTATAAGTAGGAGGAGTAGAGGGCCCGGACATCCCCCCAGTCCACGCGGCCGACAACCAGGAACTACGGCCAGGAGGCCGCCACCCCCCGCCACAGCCCGTGACCCACACCAGACCACTTTGACGTGACGCCACGCGAGCCCCTCCCCCCGCCAAACAAAGCCAGCCCCCGCCCGCCCCAACCCAACCCTGCAGAGCCCATACCGGCAACCAAACGCAGAGAAACCGCACAGCCCCCACGCCCAATGCAAACACCGCATCCCGGCCATCCACACAGCAACGTGCCCATACGAGTCCCGGCCAGGGGAAGGAGCCCCCCAACGGGGGAAGAAGCCAATGCATCCCGTCCGCCTGCCAGCCCCCAAACCAGCCGGCAAGCCAACGCCAGCCATCCCCACAACCCCACAAGCGCACAGACACCAGCCACAGTCCCCCAACCACTCCAACCCAACACAGCGATGCCAACCGCTGGTATCACCGCAGCAACCATCACCACCACCGCCCGTCCGCAGCGTAAACACCCGCGGCCGCCGAAACCAAAACAAAAAAGCGACCGACCCCGTAAACCACAACAACGCACACCCCCGGCTACCACCGAGGCCACCAACCCACCTACCCCAACTCATCCACAGCCAGGCCAATTGAGCCACCGGACATCCACACCCATGCACACACCTACACATTCATATACACATACATACACACATACATACACACATACATATATGCATATACATATACATACACATACACACATTTCCACACGTATGCATATACATATAAACATCCACATCCACACATATATACACATTAATACACCCACACACATATACATAAGCCCACATATACACAAACACATACATACACAACACACACAAAAAATAAATAAATAAATAAAAAAATTTAAAAAAAAAAAAAAAAAAAAAAAAAAAGGGTGATCAAGGGTGATGGCTCAAATGCAGAGAATAATTTCACCACACCTAGTGTGTGTGTGACCATCATTGGTACTTTAACTTTAATACAAAGACTTGCTATTGTGACACCCAGTGGACGCATTTAGAACTGCATTTATTAGGGCCCGCATGGCCCATTGCAAAAGGACTCCCGAAAAGGACCTATTGAATTTGTAAGGTTTTATTCTTTATTCTTTATTCTTCCGCCGCCACATTAAACTGTAATTTGACCCACTTAACATGCTTCAAAACTCACCATATTTGACCCACACATCAGGACTTGCGAAAATGACCTTTTAAAAAAAAAAAAAAACCCTCAAAACTCAAAATAGCGCCCCCTAGGAAAAAAAAACTAGACTGCCTATATCTCCCACTAGGAAGATCGGAGAGAGACATGAAACAAAAACCTGTATGTAGGTCTGACTTAGACCTAGTTTTCATAATTGTATATCATCGGGCAAAAATCAACAGGAAGTTGGCAATTCCCCCTTCAAGACAAAAAAGTACTAAAAACAGTCACTTTTGCCTATTTGAGATGTAATTTGACCCCCTTAACATGCTTCAAAACTCACCGAACTGAACACACACATGGCAAAAATTGCGATCTAATAAAAAAACCTAACCCCAATTCTCAAAATTGTGCTCTAGCGCAATTTTTTAATGAAACGCGCAAAAAACTGCTCCTCGGAAGAAAAAACTGACAAAACTACCTGTAACTCCCACTGGAAAGGTCGGAGAGACATGAAACAAAAACCTCTATGTAGGGCTCACTTAGACCTACATTTCATAAATTGACAACCCCCAGCAAAAATCAACAGGAAGTTTGCTATTCCCCCTTCAAAACAATTTTTTTGTAAAAAACGGTCACCTTCCTTCAAAAAACTATCTCCTCTGAGCGCGTTTGTCGTTTCGGCTTCAAACTAACACAGGAGAGAGATGAAACCCTTGTGTATAAAATAACAGAACAGCGTTTTAATACCTGCTCCGGTTTTGATTTTATGACCCTTCAAAGACCCGCTGCGCTGATGCTGCTGCGCTGCTGTTTTTTTAAGATGGCTGCTTAAAAGCAGGAAGCACCAGCGTGCCTACACAATGCAGACAAGGTAGGTACACTAGACAAAAGTCTTGGGACACTTCAGACTAAAAGTAGACAAAAGTATTGGGACACTTGGGACTAAAACTGGACAAAAGTATTGGGACACTTAGGCCGAAAACTGGACAAAAGTATTGGGACACTTAGGCCGAAAACTGGACAAAAGTATTGGGACACTTGGGACTACAACTTGACAAAAGTATTGGGACACTTAGGACTACAACTTGCCAAAAGTATTGGGACACTTGGGACTAAAACTGGACAAAAGTATTGGGACACTTATGACTACCACCGGACAAAAGTATTGGGACACTTAGGCCGAAAACTGGACAAAAGTATTGGGACACTTAGGCCGAAAACTGGACAAAAGTATTGGGACACTTAGGCCGAAAACTTGCCAAAAGTATTGGGACACTTGGGACTACAACTTGCCAAAAGTATTGGGACACTTGGGACTAAAACTGGACAAAAGTATTGGGACACTTAGGACTAGCACCTGCCAAATACGCGGGCCCGACCATCGCTGCTTGCAGCTTTAATTTTATGTTTTTCTTAATTCCAAAATTTCGGCTCATTTTTACACTTGGACGTGTGACGCCCCTGCTCGAAGCACGTATTAGAAAATATCCGGTAACAAACGGGTCCGCGTCACTCAACTTACTGCGTGGCGCACTTGACTTGATGAATTCTTGTGACCGCTAGGCGCCACTCCACTTCAACTTAAAGACAGCATGGGTCTATTCCAGACGGTTAGTGTTTTTCACGCCTACCTTTGCTCTGTTTGACTTATTTCTCTTAAGAAAATTCCACGCTGATATCAGATTATTATCCGTTTCGGCCATAGTCCAGGCTCCAATATAGGTATCGGAAGTGAAAAAGTACAAAACACAAAACCAGTGAAGTTATAAAAACAGAATACAATGATTTGCAAATCCTTTTCAACTTATATTCAAATGAATAGACTGCAAAGACAAGATATTTAATGTTCCAACTGAGAAACTTCCATTTGTTTTTTTTTGCAAATAATCATTAACTTAGAATTTAATGGCAGCAACACAGTGCAAAAAACGTTGGCTCCGGGGCATTTTTACCACTGTGTTACATGGCCTTTCCTTTTAACAACACTCAGTAAACGTTTGGGAACTGAGGAGACCAGTTTTTGAAGCTTTTCAGGTGGAATTCTTTCCCATTCTTGCTTGATGTACAGCTTAAGTTGTTCAACAGTCCGGGGGTCTCCGTTGTGCTATTTTAGGCTTCATATTGCGCCACACATTTTCAATGGGAGACAGATCTGGACTACAGGCAGGCCAGTCTAGTACCTGCACTCTTTTACTATGAAGCCACACTGTTGGAACACATAGCTTGGCATTGTCTTGCTGAAATAAGCAGGGGCGTCCATGATAACGTTGCTTGGATGGCAACATATGTTTCTCCAAAACCTGTATGTACCTTTCAGCATTAATGGTGCCTTCACAGATGTGTAAGTTACCCATGTCTTGGGCACTAATACACCCCCATACCATCACACATGCTGGCTTTTCAACTTTGCGCCTATAACAATCCGGATGGTTCTTTTCCTCTTTGACGTCCACAGTTTCCATAAACAATTTGAAATGTGAACTCGTCAGACCACAGAACACTTTTCCACTTTGTATCAGTCCATCTTAGATGAGCTCGGGCCCAGCGAAGCCGGCGGCGTTTCTGGGTGTTGTTGATAAATGGCTTTCGCTTTGCATAGTAGAGTTTTAAATTGCACCTACAGGTGTAGCGACGAACTGTAGTCACTGACAGTGATTTTCTGAAGTTGTTCCTGAGCCCATGTGGTGATATCCTTTACACACCGATGTCGCTTTTTGATGCAGTACCACCTGAGGGATCTAAGGTCCGTAATATCATCAGCTTACGTGCAGTGATTCCTCCAGATTCTCTGAACCTTTTGATGATATTACGGGCCGTAGATGGCGGAATCCCTAAATTCCTTGCAGTAGCTCGTTGAAAAATGCTGTTCTTAAACTGTTGGGACAATTTTGCTCACGCATTTGTTGACAAAGTGGTGAAACTTGCCCCATCCTTGATTGTGAACGACTGAGCATTTCATGGAAACTGCTTTTATACCCAATCATGGCACCCACCTGTTCCCAATTTGCCTGTTCACCTGTGGGATGTTCCAAATAAGTGTTTGATGAGACTTTCTCCGTCTTTTTTGCCACTTGTGCCAGCTTTTTTGAAACATGTTGCAGGCATCAAATTCCAAATGAGCTTAATATTTGCAAAAAAATTACGTTTTCCAGTTGAAAAGGATTTGCAAATCATTGTATTCTGTTTTTATTTACCATTTACACAATGTGCCAATTTCACTGGTTTTGGGTTTGGTACCTCAAAGTCTCAATTTACCGGTCGATCTACGTTCCCATCCTCACCTACACTCTTAGAAATAAAAGTGCTAAGTAGAACCATATAAGGTTCTTCGGCTCGTCCTCATAGGAGAACCCTTTTTGGCTCCAGGTAGAACCTTTTTATAAAGGTTCCACCTGGAACCCTTTTGGAGGGTTCTACCTACAACTGTGTGTGTAAGGTTCCACCCAGAACCCCCCATGAGAGGTTCTACAAAGAACCCACGCAGGGAGTTCCACTAAGAGCCCTTTCATGTTTCAAGGGTTTCATCTAGAACCCACACAGGGAGTTCCACTAAGAACCCTTTCGTATTTCAAGGGTTTCATCTAGAACCCACACAGGGAGTTCCACTAAGAACCCTTTTGTATTTCAAGACTTTCATCTAGAACCCACGCAGGGAGTTCCACTAAGAACCCTTTCGTATTTCAAGGGTTTCATCTAGAACCCACACAGGGAGTTCCACTAAGAACCCTTTCGTTTGTCAAGGGTTTCATCTAGAACCCATGCAGGGAGTTCCACTAAGAACCCTTTCGTATTTCAAGGGTTTCATCTAGAACCCACACAGGGAGTTCCACTAAGAACCCTTTTGTATTTCAAGACTTTCATCTAGAACCCACGCAGGGAGTTCCACTAAGAACCCTTTCGTATTTCAAGGGTTTCATCTAGAACCCACACAGGGAGTTCCACTAAGAACCCTTTTGTATTTCAAGACTTTCATCTAGAACCCACGCAAGGGAGTTCCACTAAGAACCCTTTCGTATTTCAAGGGTTTCATCTAGAACCCACACAGGGAGTTGCACTAAGAACCCTTTCGTTTGTCAAGGGTTTCATCTAGAACCCATGCAGGGAGTTCCACTAAGAACCCTTTCAGGTTTCAAGGGTTTCATCTAGAACCCACACAGGGAGTTCCACAAAGAACTCTTTCATGTTTCAAGGGTTTCATCTAGACCTGACACAGGGGGTTCTAAAAACATCCCTTTTCAAAGGTTTTCACCGATAACCGTCTTGTCTTCTGAGGGTTCTATAAAGAACCATATTGTATTCTACAGATCAGTTTAGTTCATATTATATTGTGGTCATTTATCATGTTGACATTGAACAAACATTCAAAACATTTGAATGAGAAAAACATTTATTTAAAGATAGGCACCATTATTGGCAAATGTTATCAGGAAGTATGTCCCTGGTGACACAGGATCTTACCCATGCTTTCAACAATCCCTGAAGAACTCTTTCTTCCAAAAACGGTTCTCTGGATCAAAATAGTTCTTACTGGAACCCTTAGTGTTAGTGAGAACCCTTTTAAAACCAATTATTCAGAAAAGGGGTTTTAAAGGGTTCTCTGGATCAAAATGGTTCTTACTGGAACCATTAGCGTTACCAAGAACCCTTGAAAAACCCTTTCTTCGGGAAAGGGTTTTTCAGAAGCAAATGGTTCCAGTTAGAACCTCAGCCCTTGTAGAAGAACCCTTTTAGAACCCTTATTTCTAAGAGTGTATGGTCATGAGCTCTGGGTTATGACCGAAAGGACAAGATCACGGGTTCAAATGAGTTTCCTCCGCCGGGTGGCGGGGCTCTCCCTTAGAGATAGGGTGAGAAGCTCTGTCATCCGGGGGGAGCTCAAAGTAAAGCCGCTGCTCCTCCACATGGAGAGGAGCCAGATGAGGTGGTTCGGGCATCTGGTCAGGGTGCCACCCGATCGCCTCCCTCGGGAGGTGTTTAGGGCACGTCCGACCGGTAGGAGGCCACGGGGAAGACCCAGGACACATTGGGAAGACTATGTCTCCCGGCTGGCCTGGGAACGCCTCGTGATCCCCCCGGGAGGAGCTGGACGAAGTGGCTGGGGAGAGGGAAGTCTGGGCTTCCCTGCTTAGGCTGCTGCCCCCGCGACCCGACCTCGGATAAGCGGAAGAAGATGGATGGATGGATGCACCTCAAAGTCTTAAGTGCGGCATTTTTAGGAACGTTCCTCACGTCATCCGCTCTCTCCCGTCTCAGGCGAGCACGACGTCTTCCTGTCCGAGGGTCCGGAGCGAGACCACGCGGTGGCCGAGGAGCACGTGCACCACCTCTACGACTCCCAGAAGTCGCCGTACAACCACGACGTGGCGCTGCTCAAGCTGGCCGCCCCGGTGGAGCTGTCCCCGCACCGCCTGCCCATCTGCTTCGGACCCAAGGACTTCACCGAGAACATCCTGCAGGACTCCGCCGGCTCGCTGGTGAGCGGCTGGGGGCTCATCAACTTCGGGGGGCCGCAGGCCTCCAAGCTGCAGAAGGTGGAGGTCCCCTTGGTTTCGCGCAGCACGTGCAAGGGGAGCAGCCGCCTGCACGTCACGCGCTTCATGTTCTGCGCCGGCTTCCAGAGCCAGCGCAAGGACTCGTGCCAGGGGGACAGCGGGGGGCCGCACGCCACCAAGTACCAGGACACCTGGTTCCTGACCGGCATCGTCAGCTGGGGCGAGGGCTGCGCCGAAGACGGAAAGTACGGCATCTACACGCGTCTCTCTCGCTACTACCGATGGATCAGCAGCACCACGGCTATCAGAGCGCACGCCTGACGACCGCTTCCTGTCCGGGCGGCCCACGTGAAATGTGGCCAACAATAAACAAACGTGATTCTCAAACTGTACTGGATCACTTCATTGAATATTCACGGTGTTACTGTTCAAACTGTGTACGAAAAAAATAAATATACTCGTTAAATAAAACCTCTGCTTTGTTTTTGACGATTACTTAGGCCTACTGCGCTACCATGTTGGTCACTGCGGTGAAGAAAAAGTTTGAGAACCGCTGCTTTAAACAATCGTGTGCTTTTATTGTGAAAATCCTAGCGCGAGCATGGAAAAGAAAGTGCGAGGCAGGCTGGGGGAGGCCAAAAAGTCTGGGTTGCCCTTCTTTGTCAGAGCAGGTGAGCGCCATCAACGCTGTGGCTCTCAAAAACAGCAATCATGCATGCTTTTATTTTGTAGTAGTGGGAATATTAGCATTGGCCCGCTACGTCATTTAAAGTGGCCCGCCACATCATTTTAGGTGGCTTGCCATGTCATTTAATGTGGCACTCAGCACCAAGGGTTGGAATTAAGGCTGCAACTAACGATTAATTTGATAATCGATTAATCTGTCGATTATTATTTCGATTAATCAATTAATAATCGGATAAAAGAGACAAACTACATTTCTATCCTTCCCAGTATTTTATTGGGGGAAAAAACAGCATACTGGCACCATACTTATTTTGATTATTGTTTCTCAGCTGTTTGTACAGTTTATAAATAAAGGTTTATTTTAAAAAATTTAAAAAAATAAATAAATAGATCCAACGAATCGATGACTAAATTAATCGCCAACTATTTTTATAATCGATTTTAATCGATTAGTTGTTGCAGCCCTAGTTGGAATTGGGGGTTAAATCACCAAAATGATTCCCGGGCGCGGCCACCGCTGCTGCTCACTGCTCCCCTCGCCTCCCAGGGGGGTGATCAAGGGTGATGGGTCAAATGCAGAGAATAATTTCACCACACCTAGTGTGTGTGTGACCATCATTGGTACTTTAACTTTAATACAAAGACTTGCTATTGTGACACCCAGTGGACGCATTTAGAACTGCAGTTTTTCTTTTTTTCTTCATTCCAAAATTTCGGCTCATTTTTACACTTGGAGGTGTGACACCCCCGCGCTAAGCACGTTTTAGAAAATATCCAGTAACAAACGGGTCCGCGTCACTCAACTTACTGCGTGGCGCACTTGACTTGATGAATTCTTGTGACCGCTAGGCGCCACCTCCACTTCAACTTAAAGACAGCATGGGTCCATTCCAGACGGTTAAGTGTTTTTCACCGTTTTTGAAAAAGTTTGAGAACCGCTGCTTCAAACAATCGTGTGCTTTTATTGTGAAAATCCTAGCGCGAGCATGGAAAAGAAGAAAGTGCGAGGCAGGCTGGGGGAGGAGTCTAAATCCTAGGTCGGAAGAGGGCACAACTCCTCTCGTTTAAGGCACTTGTGAAGCCCCGCCCCCTTTTTTTTTTCTAGCTAGCAAACAAGCGGAAAGAAAGAGTTTGGCACGACTTCCTGTTGGGGGTGACGACGACGGCGGCGATGGGAGGAGGCGGCGTCGCCGGTGTTGTGCTCGGAGTGAGGGAGATGTCTCCGCTCTGATTGGCTCTCAGCACGTCTCTCCCAGAATCCTGTGCAGGTCCTCGGGCAGGACGCGGCCTTCTTCGCCCCGGCTCACGTTCCTCACCAGCCTGCGGGCGCCCGACGCGGGACAGAGTTGACGTCGCGCGAGAAGTCCGCGTGGGGGGGAAAAAGAAAAAAAAAAGACTTTTTACCACATTCCCGACACGTCCTCGTGCATCAGCTGGATGACGTCGCCGCAGTTGAAGATGATGTCATCGCTGCTGGCCATGCTGCTCGCCACCAGCACTCGGTAGCGGCCCGGCACCTGCGGCGACAAAGGCGAGGTCACGTGACGCGCTCGCCCCGGACATGTCAGGACAACTAATCTGACCAGAGGGGCGGGGAGGTCGTCCTCGTCCTCGGAGTCCGACAGGTCCGTGGCGCCCCAGTCCTCCAGGCCGTCGCAGATGGCGACCGAGTGAGCGGCGACGGGCCAACCTGCAAACGGGGAAGTTAGCGTCGCCTTCTAGTGACGGGACGGCGTGTGGCAGGCTCACCGCGGCGAGGCGAGTGGACCACGGGGTCGGAGTGGGCGGGGCTGGTGTGCACAAACTCCTCCCATCGGTGGGCGTGGCTTGTGGCCGACGAGCTGTGAGTAACAGGAAGACACGCTGAGCAGCCTCCCGACGATGCTTCGCCCCACGAGACACACACCTCGGACGCACTGACCGCCACACGCACACACACACACACACACACACACACACACACAACGACAAGCGACGGGTCACCAGTCACATTCGCCGCTTCGGAACACGTGTCAGTCGTGCAGCAGGTGGGAGGAGTCTAAACAGGAAGTAACAGGACGCAAACACGTGCACAGGAGGGTCACCTGTCGGAGAAGAGGGGCTCCGACACGCCAGCAACTTGTCCTGGAAACAAACCATCAATAATGACTCACAATTATACGTTTTTGGGAATGGGTCAACAAAAATACAATATGATGTAATGCAACATAATGTAATGCAATGCAATGTAATGTAATTAACATAATATTATGCAATATAATATAATGAAATATAAAGTAATGTAATGTCATATAATTAATATAATGCAAAGCAATGCAATCTAAATAATATAAAATAATATAAGATAAAGTACTGTAATGTAGTATAATTAATATAAAGCAATGCAATGTAATCTAAATAATATAATAAAATATATTATAATGTAATATAATTAATATGTAAATAATGTAATGCAATGTAATATAAATAATATAATATAATGTAGTATAAAGTAATATTATGTAATTTAATTAATACAATGCAATGCAATTTAATCTAAATAATATAATATAATGTAATGTAATATAATATAATATAAAGTAATGTAATTTAATATAATGCAAAGCAATGCAATCTAAATAATATAGAATAATATAAAGTAATGTAATTTAATATACTTAATATAATGCAATGCAATGTAATCTAAATAATGTAATGCAATGTAATATAAACAATATAATATAACGTAGTATAAAGTAATATAATGTAATTTAATTAATAGAATGCAATGCAATGCAATGTAATCTAAAGAATATAATATAATGTAATATAAAGTAATGTAATTTAATATAATTAATATAATGCAAAGCAATGCAATCAAGCTATATAATAGAAAATAATAGAAAATAATGTAATGTAGTATAATTAATATAAATCAATGCAATGCAATGTAATCTAAATAATATAATAAATTATAATGTAATATAAAGGATTATAATTAATATAATGCAATGCAATGTAATCTAAATAATGTAATGCAATGTAATATAAATAATATAATATAATGTAGTATAAAGTAATATAATGTAACTTAATTAATACAATGCACTGCAATCTAAATAATGTAATATAATATAATATAAAGTAATGTAATTTAATATAATTAATATAATGCAATGCAATCTAAATAATATGCTGTAATGTAATATAATATATTATAATGTAATATAAAGTAATGTAATTTAATACAATGCAATGCAATGCAATGTAATCTAAATAATGTAATATAAAGTAATGTAATGCAATGTAATATAAACAATATAATATAATGTAGTATAATGTAATTTAATTAATACAATGCAATGCAATCTAAAGAATATAATATAATGTAATGTAATATAATATAATATAAAGTAATGTAATTTAATATAATTAATATAGTGCAATGCAATGCAATGTGATCTAAATATGATGTAATATAATATAATATATTATAATGTAATATAAACTAATGTAATTAAATACAATTACTATAATGCAATGCAATCTAAATAATGTAATATAATATAATGTACAATAAAGTAATATACTGTAATTTAATTAATGCAATGCAATGCAATGTAATCTACATAATATAATATAAAGTAATGTAATTTAATGTAATGAATATAATGCAATGTAGTATAAAGTAATATAATGTAATTTAATTAATACAATGCAATGCAGTCTTAATAATATAATATAATGTAATGTAATATGATATAAAGTAATGTAATTTAATGTGATTAATATAATGCAATGCAATGCAATGTAATCTAAATAATATAATATAGTATAATGTAATAAAGTAATGTAATGCAATATTATTAATATAATGCAATGCAATCCAAATAATATAATGTAATGTAATGTAAAATAATGCTATGTAATCTAAATAATATAATATAAAACAACAAAATAAAATATAACATATAATGTGAAATAATATATAGAGATGTAACGATATCAAAATCTCACGTATTGTGGTAAAGGTCAAAAAAATATAAAAGCTACAGTGTGAGGGACAAGCGGTAGGAAATGGATGTATGGATATAGTGTGTAAAATGAAGTGTCAGGAACGTTTACTTACTGTGATTGAACACGAACATAATTATAAAATGTTCTAATCACATTTATTACTACAAACAAGTATTTTTAAGTGCAAAATGTTTTCTATTGGTTTTTTGGGGAAAAAGTTAACTCCCATTTGAACTTTTATTAAAGGTAAATAGCTCACAAATTGACGTTTAGCATGCTAGCTAATCGAGTAGCTTCCGGGTGCAGCAAGTGCTTTGTGGCTTGGAACGCTCGAGACGAACTTTATTACCTCCGCCACAGAAGTTCTGTTTTCCCCGGACTTGCTTTCTTAGCACCGTGACTCAAATTGTTAGTAGGACTCGGAAATGAACCATTTCTCTTATCGACTACGAAGTGGAACACAATTAATTTCCTACTTCCTCTTTCTCTCCCCTTCACCGCGATGCGCGCCCCCTCCTTGCGGTGCCGCGCTGCGCAAAGGATTCTGGGAGATGTAGTTTCTAGAACGTTCTAGTAAAAAACTACACTCGCAAAGTTTTTGTTTAATACCGTCACGCGTCACAGCATTATTGCTGTAACTGCAATACCGTTACAAAAAATAATAATAAATGATCATATCGAATAATATAATATGATAGGATAAAATGTAATATAAAGTAATCTGAAACACAATAACATAGTATATAATATATCATATAAAAAAATAGTATAATAATAATAATAATAATAATAAAAGTATTATAATATGAAATATTAATAATATAAATAACGAGTAATGATAAATAATATAATCAAAATTAAATCACATAAAACAATACATTTTATTAAAATGATATATGAAATAACATAATGCAAAAAAAAAATCTAAAACCAAATAACATTATATACATAACAAATACAATATAAAATAAAATGTTAAAATACTGTATATAATTTTAAGTATAATACTATGAAATAATCTTATAAATAAAAAAGTAATGATAAATAATATAACATTAAATTAAATAATATAAAACAATAAAAAAAATTAAATGATATGTATGATAATAATAAATTATGATATGAAATAATGTAATGCAAAAAAATAATTAAAAACCAAATAACATAATATATAATATATATATAAAATATAGAATAAGATGATAAAATACTGCATATCATTTTAAGTATGACAACATAAACTGTTTGTTATATATATTAAATATCATATGACATAAAATTATAATATAATATAAACTAATGATACAAATAAAAAGTGATACATAATATAAAATTGAATAATATACAGTAATAAAATGCATACAAATATAATTAAATATGAAATAATATAACATAATGTAAAATTACACAAACAGTGTAATTTAAAATGATCTATGATGTAATATGATACGGTATAATATAAACTAATAATATAAATAAAAAGTGATTAATTATATACAGTTAAAATAAAATGAAATCAATATATGAAATAATATAATGTAATAATAAATAAACAATGTCATTTAAAAATGATCTAATATTTAATAATACGACACATTACTGTGTATCACTTTAAGTATTATAATTTGAAAAAATAATCATACAATATAATATCATACAAACCTTTTTGCTGCTGACTGATGATTTTATGAAGTTCTGTCAGCCAGGTGTCCTTCACCTCCACACTCGGGGCCTACACACGCACACGCACACGCACACACACACACACACACACACACACACACACACACACACACACACACACACACACACACACACATTTAAATAAGTAGACTATTGCTATACTATTTCTGTGACCAAATAAAAGTAGAACCTGCAGGACGTAGACTTCGTGTCCTGCAGTGTCGCACATTTCAAACTTCTTGCCGTCTCCTTTGACGTTTTCCGTCACTCTCACGGAGTCCATCTGCGTGACGACGACACTTTATTCCATCATCTTTCTTTTTCAAACATTCCAAAACCATACTTGCCAACCCTCCCGGATTTTCTACCGTAAAGCAGTTCGTTTGCCGTAAAACAGCAATGTTGTGACACTTTTAAACAGGACAATACTGCCATCTACTGTACATGCATATGTGACCCACCCATAATGTGTCACATTTTTGTGTTGATTTATTTATTTTATTTTGTGGTTTGAATTCGTTTTTGGAGCTGTCATTACACATTTATCAGTATTCACATTGGTCAGTAGGGGGCAGTAGGGCGTTTCTTCCCAATTGAATGCTATCGCCTGCAGACCGGAAGTGTCTTGTCATTCTGATGAGCGCGACCAGTCTGTGAACAATTGAAACGTCCTGTGTGCTTTTTCCTCCTGTATAACAGGTTAGTTTTGGTGAATCAACTCACTGAATAATATCCATGTGATCTTTATAAGTTTAAGTACACATTCTGATAGTGGAGCCTAACTCTAAAGTGTTTGTGAGTTGTAGTTTGTAAATGAACACTGAAATTCAAGTATTTATTTTATTTATATGATATATATAGCTAGAATTCACTGAAAGTCAAGTATTTCTTCCATCCATCCATCCATCTTCTTCCGCTTATCCGAGGTCGGGTCGCGGGGGCAGCAACCTAAGCAGGGAAGCCCAGACTTCCCTCTCCCCAGCCACTTGTCCAGCTCTTCCTGTGGAACCCCGAGGCGTTCCCAGGCTAGCCGGGAGACATAGTCTTCCCAACGTGTCCTGGGTCTTCCCCGCGGCCTCCTACCGGTCGGACGTGCCCTAAACACCTCCCTAGGGAGGCGTTTGGGTGGCATCCTGACCAGATGCCCGAACCACCTCATCTGGCTCCTCTCGATGTGGAGGAGCAGCGGCTTTACTTTGAGCTCCCCCCAGATGGCAGAGCTTCTCACCCTATCTCTAAGGGAGAGCCCCGCCACCCGGCGGAGGAAACTCATTTCGGCCGCTTGTACCCGTGATCTTGTCCTTTCGGTCATAACCCAAAGCTCATGACCATAGGTGAGGATGGGAACGTAGATCGACCGGTAAATTGAGAGCTTTGCCTTCCGGCTCAGCTCCTTCTTCACCACAACGGATCGATACAGCGTCCGCATTACTGAAGACGCCGCACCCATCCGCCTGTCGATCTCACGATCCACTCTTCCCTCACTCGTGAACAAGACCCCTAGGTACTTGAACTCCTCCACTTGGGGCAAGATCTCCTCCCCAACCCGGACATGGCACTCCACCCTTTTCCGGGCGAGAACCATGGACTCGGACTTGGAGGTGCTGATTCTCATCGCAGTCGCTTCACACTCGGCTGCGAACCGATCCAGTGAGAGCTGAAGATCCTGGCCAGATGAAGCCATCAGGACCACATCATCTGCAAAAAGCATAGACCTAATCCTGCAGCCACCAAACCAGATCCCCTCAACGCCTTGACTGCGCCTAGAAATTCTGTCCATAAAAGTTATGAACAGAATCGGTGACAAAGGGCAGCCTTGGCGGAGTCCAACTCTCACTGGAAAAGTGTCCGACTTACTGCCGGCAATGCGGACCAAGCTCTGGCACCGAGCATACAGGGAGCGGACCGCCACAATCAGACTGTCCGTTACCCCATACTCTCTGAGCACTCCCCACAGGACTTCCCGAGGGACACGGTCGAATGCCTTCTCCAAGTCCACAAAACACATGTAGACTGGTTGGGCAAACTCCCATGCACCCTCAAGGACCCTGCCGAGAGTATAGAGCTGGTCCACAGTTCCACGACCAGGACGAAAACCACACTGTTCCTCCTGAATCCGAGGTTCGACTATCCGGCGTAGCCTCCTCTCCAGTACACCTGAATAGACCTTACCGGGAAGGCTGAGGAGTGTGATCCCACGATAGTTAGAACACACCCTCTGGTTCCCCTTCTTAAAGAGAGGAACCACCACCCCGGTCTGCCAATCCAGAGGTACCGCCCCCGATGTCCACGCGATGCTGCAGAGTCTTGTCAACCAAGACAGCCCCACAGCATCCAGAGCCTTAAGGAACTCCGGGCGGATCTCATCTACCCCCGGGGCCTTGCCACCGAGGAGCTTTTTAACTACCTCAGCAACCTCATCCCCAGAAATAGGAGAGCCCACCACAGACTCCCCAGGCACTGCTTCCTCATAGGAAGACGTGTTGGTGGGATTGAGGAGGTCTTCGAAGTATTCCCTCCACCGATCCACAACATCCGCAGTCGAGGTCAGCAGAACACCATCCCCGCCATACACGGTGTTGAATCAACAAGTATTTTCTTATATATATATATCTTAACCACGCCCCCCGCCTCACCCCCGACCACGCCCCCATCCCCCACCTCCCGAAATCGGAGGTCTCAAGGTTGGCAAGTATGTTCCAAACAGACGAAATCGGGCGTTCCTCAACGTGGCGACTCACCCTGAGGCAGGACTTGAAGCTGTAGACGGGCGTGCGCTCGTCCCGCCGCTTGCAGAAGAGCAGGGCGCGCTCGTAGAGGAAGACGTGTCTCTGCATGGGCTTGAAGCGGGCCAGCACCGCCGCCCTCTTGTGGCTCACCCACACGCTGAAGCCGCCCTGCAGCAGCACGCGGCCCAGACCGCCCAGGTCGCCCTGAAACATTGCGTCATCGCTCTCATTACGGCGTAAAGCGTGGGAAATGAATGGAATAATAAACGGGACGTAATAATGAGATCATAAATGTCTCCCCCTTGTGGATTAATCGAGAACTACAACATTTCTGCACGTGGTCGACCTGGTATCCGGTGATGGCGGTCTGGTGCATGGAGTCGTTGAGGGACTTGAGCAGGTCCAGCATGCAGTCCAGCGCCTCCTGGAGTTGTGTGCGGTACTGCAGCTGCGTGCAGTGCTTGAGGAGCTCCTGAGGGCGAGGACGAGCGCGCTTGTCAGCTGACAGGAAGTGACGCCGCCTGCCGAGAAGGACCGACCTTGAGGAGGAGCTGGTACTTGGTGAGGCGCTGGACCGGTTTCAGGAGGTACGAGTCCAAGGCCAGCTTGTGATCCAGTTTCTTCTGGCACTCCTGCGGGACGGACACTTGGTGAGACGCGCGCGCACACACCTGCACACACACACCTGCACACACCTGGAAGAAGGCGGAGTCAGAACACTGTCGCCATAGCGACTCAGAGCGAGGCTTGTTCTGGCAATAGCGCTCGTACACCTGGAACTTGTCTTTCTGCGCACACACACACACACACACACACACACACACACACACACACACACACACACACACACACACACACACACACACTTTCTTCATCGGTGTCGAGCCCCGCCAAGACAAAAGTGCGCCCCTCGTCTTCCTCACCCGCAGCAGGAAGCACCCCCCCACCCTCTCCGGCGTGTCCAGACAACGCTGAAGATCCTGCAGGAAGATTCTGGAAGCGGGAGAAAGGTTGAAAGGGGGCGGAGCCTTGACGGGTGTCAGGTGAGGAGGAAGTGAGGTCACCTGCTGTGAAACTGGTAAATCTCTGGCATGTTGCCAAACAGGATGTCCTTCTGACTGAGGAGGAGGGACGGAAGTAGATACGCCATGGACGGGTCCTCCATCTCTGCCCGGTAACCCTTGACGACGGGGGACAAGGAGGCAGGAGACGAGGACGTGAGGTAGGGGACAAGGAGGCAGGATGGGAGACGAGGATGTAAGATGGGGGACAAGGAGGCACGATGGGAGACAGGGACGTAAGATAGGGGACGAGGAGGCAGGAGACCAGGACATAAGGTAGGAGACAAGGAGGCAAGATGGGAGACAAGGACGTAAGATAGGGGACAAGGAGGCAGGAAAGGAGAGAAGGACGTAAGATATGGCATAAGGAGGCAGCATATAAGATAAGGATGTAAGATACGGGGACAAGGAGGCAGGAAAGGGAATAAGGAGGTAAGATAGGGAACAAGGAGGCAGGAAAGGAGAAAAAGATGTAAGATAGGGGACAAGGAGGCAGGAAAGGGAATAAGGAGGTAAGATAGGGAACAAGGAGGCAGGAAAGGAGAAAAAGATGTAAGATAGGGGACAAGGAGGCAGGAAAGGAGACACGGATGTAAGATAGAGGACAAGGAGACAGGAAAGGAGATAAGAATGTAAGATAGAGGACAAGGAGACGGGAAAGGAGATAAGGATGTAAGATAGAACACAAGGAGGCAGGAAAGGAGATAAGGATGTAAGATAGAACACAAGGATGCAGGATAGGAGACAAGGACGAAGGATTGGGGACAAGGATGCAAGACAGGAGACAAGGATGCAAGATAGGAGACAAGGATGTAAGATAGAGGACAAGGAGACAGGAAAGGAGATAAGAATGTAAGATAGAGGACAAGGAGACGGGAAAGGAGATAAGGATGTAAGATAGAACACAAGGAGGCAGGAAATGAGGTAAGGATGTAAGATAGGAGACAAGGACGAAGGATTGGGGACAAGGATGCAAGACAGGAGACAAGGATGCAGGATAAGAGACAAAGATGCAGGATAGGAGACAAGGAGGGAGGATAGGAGACAAGGAGGCAGGATAGGAGACAAGGAGGCAGGATAGGAGACAAAGAGGCAGGATGAGAGACAAGGATGCAAGATAGGAGACAAGGATGCTGGATAAGAGACAAAGATGCAGGATAGGAGATAAGGAGGCAGGATAGGAGACAAGGAGGCAGGATAAGAGACAAGGAGGCAGGATGAGAGATAAGGATGCAGGATGAGAGACAAGGATGCAAGATGGGAGACAGGGATGTAAGATAGGAGACAAGGAGGCAGGATAGGACACATGGATGCAAGATAGGATACAAGGATTCCAGCTAGGAGACAAGGATGTAGGATAGGAGACAAGGACGAAGGATAGGAGACAAAGATGCAGGATTGGGGACAAGGATGCAAGATAGGAGACAAGGATGCAGGATAAGAGACAAAGATGCAGGATAGGAGACAAGGAGGGAGGATAGGAGACAAGGAGGCAGGATAGGAGACAAGGAGGCAGGATAGGAGACAAAGAGGCAGGATGAGAGACAAGGATGCAGGATAGGAGACAAGGAGGAAGGATAGGAGACAAGGAGGCAGGATAGGAGACAAAGAGGCAGGATGAGAGACAAGGATGCAAGATGGGAGACAAAGACACAGGATGGGAGACAAGGATGCAAGATAGGAGACAAGGATGCAGGATAGGAGACAAGGATGCAGGATGGGAGACAGGGATGCAGGATAGGAGACAAGGAGGAAGGATAGGAGACAAGGAGGCAGGATAGGAGACAAAGAGGCAGGATGAGAGACAAAGAGGGAGGATAGGAGACAAGGACGCAGGATGGGAGACAGGGATGTAAGATAGGAGACAAGGAGGCAGGATAGGACACATGGATGCAAGATAGGATACAAGGATTCCAGCTAGGAGACAAGGATGCAGGATAGGAGACAAGGACGAAGGATAGGAGACAAGGACGCAGGATGGGAGACAAGGGCGCAAGATGGGAGACAAGGATGCAGGATAGGAGACAAGGACGCAGGATGGGAGACAAGGACGCAGGATGGGAGACAAGGGCGCAAGATGGGAGACAAGGACGCAGGATAGAAGACAAGGATGCAGGATTGGGGACAAGGATGCAAAATAGGAGACGAGGACGCAGGATAGGAGACAAGGACGCAGGATGGGAGAGAGGGATGTAAGAAAGGAGACAAGGACGCAGGATAGGAGACAAGGATGCAGGATTGGGGACAAGGATGCAAGATGGGGGACAAGGATGCAAGATGGGAGACAAGGATGCAAGATAGGAGACAAGGACACAGGATGGGAGACAAGGATGCAAGATAGGAGACAAGGATGCAGGATAGGAGACAAGGACGCAGGATGGGAGACAAGGACGCAGGATGGGAGACAAGGACGCAGGATGGGAGACAGGGATGTAAGATAGGAGACAAGGAGGCAGGATAGGAGACAAGGAGGCAGGATAGGAGACAAAGAGGCAGGATGGGAGACAAGGATGAAGGATGGGAGACAAGGATGCAAGATGGGAGACAAGGACACAGGATGGGAGACAAGGATGCAAGATAGGAGACAAGGATGCAGGATAGGAGACAAGGACGCAGGATGGGAGAGAGGGATGTAAGATAGGAGACAAGGGCGCAAGATGGGAGACAAGGACGCAGGATAGGAGACAAGGATGCAGGATTGGGGACAAGGATGCAAGATAGGAGACAAGGATGCAGGATAGGAGACAAGGACGCAGGATGGGAGAGAGGGATGTAAGAAAGGAGACAAGGACGCAGGATAGGAGACAAGGATGCAGGATTGGGGACAAGGATGCAAAATAGGAGGCGAGGACGCAAGCTAGGAGACAAGGACGCAGGATAGGAAAGGGAGCGTGTGCGTACGTGAAGACGCTCACCAGCAGCACGGCGAGCAGCTCGTCCACGTAGATCTTCTCCGTGTAGATCAGTTCCTTCATGACGTGACTGCGGAGTTGAAGGCGACACCCTGAGTGACCCCTCTCATCGTGACCTTTGACCTCAGCCAGGAGGACATGTACGTACCGTGTGATTTGTTCAGGATTGTCCTCCGCCTCCGAGTCGGTGTCGGGGGCGGAGCCATACAGAGTACTGCGGTTGCCATGGTAGTCGTGCATCACCTCAATCTGACGTAACATGAGGTCAGTTACACACACACACACACACACACACACACACACACACACACACATGCACTCACCTTGCGCTGGCCGCCGCTCCTCCTTGAAGTTCTCTTGCCAGGAAGAAGGTCGAAGGAGAACTTGGAGTTGAGGAGGTTGAAGTCCACGCCTGCAGACATAAGCAGAATGAGGAGCGGTCGTCCATCTTTTGGGGGTGGAGGATGGGGGATGGGGGGTGGGGGGGGCTACCATGCTTGGGGGAGAAGAGGGGCGACTTGCAGCGCTGAAGAGTCTGCTCGGCTTCGGGCCGCGGCGCCACCAGCTGGATGGGTCTGACCCGCACGTCGGCCATCTTCCTGAGACACTGCTCCCTGTTTCGCATCATGGCCTGCACGGACGTCAGCTTGTCCATCACCATGGAGATCTGGTCCTGACAAGTCATGTCAAGCATGTCATCATCAGACAGGAAGTGTGTGTGTGTGTGTGTGTGTGTGTGTGTGTGTGTGTGTGTGTCTACCTGCAGCTGCGGGGTGAGGATAGCCTCAAACTCCAGACTGGGGAAGTCTTGCTTGTTCTTAATGACAGGTGGCGCCCTCTCCTGGTGGCAGCTCAGGTAGTGCAAGGCCTCCTGGGCTCCTTCCCTGGTCTGGAACTTGTCCACCATCTGACTGGCCAGCAGGTACGCGCCCTCGTCACACCAGCGCAGCGCCTGCGCGCACACACACACACGACACCCACGCTCAGCTGTGTGACACACACACACACACACACATACACACACACACACACACACACACACACACACACACACACTTACACAGGCACACTTGTATTTGTTACCTTCTTGAGACCTCCGAAAAATGCCTACCTCTTTAGGACCAGCCTTTCTAGATATATAAATATGCGTATTTACAACATTAATAATATATACATACTATGCAAATATAAAAAAGCTTCCGTTGAGTTGGAATTTCACAAGAAAAACTTTGAATTTTGATAAAAGTCGAAATTTTACTCAGCGCAAGTCAAAATTTTACGAGAAAAACTAAACATTTGTGCGATATTTTCATATAAGTTGGAATTTAACTCGATGACAGTCGGAATTTTACAAGAAAAGCCTAAAATTTTGGCAATTTTATGAAAAGAGTCGTAATTTTACTCGACAAAAGGTCACAATTTTATGAGAAACCTTTAAAATGTTGGCAATATTATAATAATAATCGGAATTTTACTTGGCAAGATTATGACAAAAGTCACGATTTTACTCAAAAAATGTCACTATTTTACGAGAACAACAAAAATAATTGGCAATATTGTGATAAAAGTCAGAATTTTATGACAAATTTCACCATTTTGCATTAAACATTTAAAAATTTTACATTAAAAAGTAATACTTTTACGAGAAAATATTGCAATATTACAGAAACAGAAAGAATATCAGAAGTTATTCCCAATTCTATAAGAAAAAAGTCAACACATTGTGGGAAAAAGACTGCTTTTAGTTACATTTTGTTGTTGTTGAATTTTTTGTTTGTAATTGGTTTTTAATCTCCATTATTTACTTCAAGTTATTACAATATGTCTCTATAGACATGTCATTTTTTTTTAAATAAATGTTAGCCAAAAGGGGCGCATTTCAATTTCTTACACACATGTCATTTCATATGTTGACCAGAGGGGGAGCCCTTTTAAAACCGACACACAGTCAATTTGAAAAATCCCTCCTTTTTGGGACCACCCTCATTTTGATAGATTTCACCACCAGGTGTGCAAATGAGACATTCTCTATTAGATGTAATGGTTTTCTGTATTGGGACCATGATTTATGTCATCACTTGTTCACACCTCCTCATATGGAAGCTACTTTTCCTTGTTGATGTCTCAAGAAGGGTAGAAATACAAGAACACACACACACACACATTCTTGTATTTGTTACCTTCTTGAGACCTCCGAAAAATGCCTACCTCTTTAGGACCACCCTTTCTAGATATATAAAGATGCGTATTTACAACATTAATAATATATACATACTATGCAAATATAAAAAAGCTTGTTGTGAAAAAGGAGTTGGAATTTCACAAGAAAAATTTTGAATTTGGATAAAAGTCGTAATTTTACTCAGCGCAAGTCAAAATTTTACGAGAAAAACTGAACATTTGTGCGATATTTTCATAAAAGTTGGAATTTTACTCGATGACAGTCGGAATTTTACAAGAAAAGCTTAACATTTTGGCAATTTTATAAAGAGTCGTAATGTTAATCGACAAAAGGTCACAATTTTATGAGAAACCTTTAAAATGTTGGCAATATTATAATAAAAATCTGAATTTTACTTGGCAAGATTATGACACAAGTCACAATTTTACTCCTAAAATGTCACTATTTTACAAGAACAACAAAAAAAATTGGCAATATTGTGATAAAAGTCAGAATTTTATATGACAAATGTCACCATTTTGCATTAAAAATGTAATAATTTTACATTAAAAAGTAAAGAATATGAGAAATTGTTCCCAATTTTATAAGAAAAAAGTCTGACACATTGTGAGAAAAAGACTGCTTCTAGTTAATTTTGTATTTATTAAATTTTTTCTTTGTAATTGGTTTTTAATCTCCATTATTTACTTTAAGTTATTACATTATGTCTCTATATACATATTTTTGGTAATTAAAAAAAAAAAAAATGTTGGCCAAAGGGGGCGCATTACAATTTCTTACACACTTGTTATTTCATATGTTGACCAGAGGGGGCGCACTTTTAAAACCGACACACAGTCAATTTCAAAAATCCCTCTTGTTGTGAAAAATGAGTTGGAATTTCACAAGAAAAACTTTGAATTTTGATAAAAGTCGTAATTTTACTCAATGCAAGTCAAAATTTTACGAGAAAAACTGAACATTTGTGCGATGTTTTCATCAAAGTTGGATTCTTACTCGATGACAGTCGGAATTTTACAAGAAAAGCTTAAAATGTTGGCAATTTTATGAAAAGAGTCGTAATTTTACTCGACAAATTTTACTTGGCAAGATTATGACAAAAGTCACGATTTTACTCAAAAAATGTCACTATTTTACAAGAAAAAAAAAATAAAAATTGGCAATATTGTGATAAAAGTCATAATTTTATATGACAAATGTCACCATTTTGCATTAAAAATGTAATCATTTTACGAGAAAATATTGCAATATTACAGAAACAGAAGGAATATGAGAAATTGTTCCCAATTTTATAAGAAAAAAGTCAACACATTGTGAGAAAAAGACTGCTTCTAGTTAATTAAAAAAAAATGTTTTTGTTTGTTTGTAATTGTTTTTTTAATTTTCATTATTTACTTCAAGTTATTACAATATGTCTCTATATACATATTTTTTGTAATTATGTAAAATAAATGTAAATGCAAGTCAAAATTTTACGAGAAAAACTGAACATTTGTGCGATATTTTCAAAAAAGTTGGAATTTTACTCGATGACAGTCGGAATTTTACAAGAAAAGCTTAAAATTTTGGCAATTTTATGAAAAGAGTCGTAATTTTACTCGACAAAAGTCACAATTTTATGAGAAAACTTTACAATTTCGGCAATACTTTAATAATAATCGGAATTTTACTTGGCAAGATTATGACACAAGTCACAATTTTACTCAAAAAATTTCACTATTTTTCGAGAACAACAAAAAAATTGGCAATATTGTGATAAAAGTCAGAATTTTATGACAAATTTCACCATTTTGCATTAAACATTTAATAATTTTACATTAAAAAGTAATACTTTTACGAAAAAATATTGCAATATTACAGAAACAGAAGGAATATGAGAAATTGTTCCCAATTTTATAAGAAAAAAGTCAACACATTGTGAGAAAAAGACTGCTTCTAGTTAATTAAAAATTTTTTTTTGTTTTTTTTGTAATTGTTTTTTAATTTTCATTATTTACTTCAAGTTATTACAATATGTCTCTATAGACATGTCATTAAAAAAAAAAAAAATGTTAGCCAAAAGGGGCGCATTTCAATTTCTTACACACATGTTATTTCATATGTTGACCAGAGGGGGAGCACTTTTAAAAGCGACACACAGTCAATTTGAAAAATCCCTCCTTTTTGGGACCACCCTAATTTTGATAAATGTCACCACCAGGGGTGCAAATGAGACATTCTCTATTAGATGCAATGGTTTTCTGTATTGGGACCATGATTTATGTCATCACTTGTTCACACCTCCTCATATGGAAGCTACTTTTCCTTGTTGATGTCTCAAGAAGGGTAGAAATACACGAACACACACACACACACACACACAACAGTGCATGGTGACCTCGTCCAGGCGCAGCAGCAGGTCCCGTGTGCGGGTGAGCGACGCTCGCTTGCTGCGCACGCCGCTGGTGATGACATCACAGTGATGTCGCAGCTCGTTGCAGCGCTGGATGATGAGCGCCAAGGCGTAGTGATGGTTGGCGGCCAGCTGGTGCCCGTGCAGCAGCAGCACCTGAGCGCGCGCCATCCCTTCCTGCGTGCACACACACGCGTCTCCCCGTCATGTAATGTGTGTATGTGTGTGTGTGTGAGTGTGTGAGACCTGTGCTCGTTGGTCCAGCGTGTTGAGGTCCTTCAGCAGCTGTTCAGTGTGCATCAGAGTGCTGCCGACCGACAAGATGGCCTTCTCCTCAGCTGAGATCTTCTCCAGCTCCTCCTCCATCTACACACACACACACACACTACAACTTGGAGCCTGATATTATGATTTTAGTACTGTTATTGCACTGGAGAATAATACAATGTGTTGATCAACTTGGCATGCATTTGCAACACTGAACTCTGAAAGCAATATGGTCTACATACAACACACAAAGACAAAGATATGTTTCAAAGGGCCAATTTATTTCAGGCCAGAGCAAATTGGCAAAACTATTTTAAATAGCTGCGACATCCAAGACACAACTTACATTTAACTAAAATGTTATTTTCTTTGTGCTCGACAAAAGAAAAGTGTTGAGAATGTCTCCATGTTAAGAAACTCGACGTCTGGCTTCGCCATGATGTCTTGTTAGTTGTTATGAGAGTAGCGTATGTGTGTGTGTGTGTGTGTGTGGCCCTTTAAGATATGACGGCATGTGAGGTGAGTGGCGTCAGTGAGTGAGTGGGCGAGAGAGGTGAGGGACCGGCGACAGTGAGTGCGGTGGATGGCCGCGTCCAATAAAGTCACAAAGTTGCAACAAATTGCCGGCCTCGTCATTCACCCTCAGCTGTAAAGACCTACTAAAGTGAAGGTTGTTAGCCCCGAAGTACATAGGCCCTGGAGGAATGTCTCTATGCGCCCCTCAACTACGGTCTGGGAGCCCCCCCTTGCCCCAACACACAAAAAGCACACCTTTTCTTTTCCTTGTGACACAGAAGGACGACACCGCAGCACTCCAATAAAACACACTCAGATTTTCCGTTTCTAGCCGATACTACAAAGACAAATATATGTTTTAAAGGGCCAATTTATTTCAGGCCAGAACAAATTGGCAAAACTATTTTAAATAGCTGCAACATAATGGCACTTTAACTTTAACTTTAAGTAGATAGGATCTTTCATCCAAGACACAACTTACATTGAACTAAAATTGTATTTTCTTTGTGCTCCACAAAAGAAAAGTGTTGAGAATGTCTCCATGTTAAGAAACTCGACGTCTGGCTTCGCCATGATGTCTTGTTAGTTGTTATGAGAGTAGCGTATGTGTGTGTGTGTGTGTGTGTGGCCCTTTAAGATATGACGGCATGTGAGGTGAGTGGCGTCAGTGAGTGAGTGGGCGAGAGAGGTGAGGGACCGGCGACAGTGAGTGCGGTGGATGGCTGCGTCCAATAAAGTCACAAAGTTGCAACAAATTGCCGGCCTCGTCATTCACCCTCAGCTGTAAAGACCCACTAAAGTGAAGGTTGTTAGCCCCGAAGTACATAGGCCCTGGAGGAACATCTCTATGCGCCCCTCAACTACGGTCTGGGAGCCCCCCCTTGCCCCAACACACAAAAAGCACACCTTTTCTTTTCCTTGTGACACAGAAGGACGACACCGCAGCGCTCCAATAAAACGCACTCAGATTTTCCGTTTCTAGCCGATACTACAAAGACAAATATATGTTTTAAAGGGCCAATTTATTTCAGGCCAGAACAAATTGGCAAAACTATTTTAAATAGCTGCAACATAATGGCACTTTAACTTTAACTTTAAGTAGATAGGATCTTTCATCCAAGACACAACTTACATTTAACTAAAATTGTATTTTCTTTGTGCTCCACAAAAGAAAAGTGTTGAGAATGTCTCCATGTTAAGAAACTCGGCGTCTGGCTTCGCCATGATGTCTTGTTAGTTGTTATGAGAGTAGCGTATGTGTGTGTGTGTGTGGCCCTTTAAGATATGACGGCATGTGAGGTGAGTGGCGTCAGTGAGTGAGTGGGCGAGAGAGGTGAGGGACCGGCGACAGTGAGTGCGGTGGATGGCTGCGTCCAATAAAGTCACAAAGTTGCAACAAATTGCCGGCCTCGTCATTCACCCTCAGCTGTAAAGACCCACTAAAGTGAAGGTTGTTAGCCCCGAAGTACATAGGCCCTGGAGGAACGTCTCTATGCGCCCCTCAACTACGGTCTGGGAGCCCCCCCCCCCTTGCCCTCACCCACACAAAGCACACCTTTTCTTTTCCTTGTGACACAGAAGGACGACACCGCAGCGCTCCAATAAAACACACTCAGATCTTCCGTTTCTAGCCGATACTACAAAGACAAATATATGTTTTAAAGGGCCAATTTATTTCAGGCCAGAACAAATTGGCAAAACTATTTTAAATAGCTGCAACATAATGGCACTTTAACTTTAACTTTTAGTAGATAGGATCTTTCATCCAAGACACAACTTACATTGAACTAAAATTGTATTTTCTTTGTGCTCCACAAAAGAAAAGTGTTGAGAATGACTCCATGTTAAGAAACTCGACTTCTGGCTTCGCCATGATGTTTTGTTAATTGTTATCAGAGTAGCGTATGTGTGTGTGTGTGTGGCCCTTTAAGATATGACGGCATGTGAGGTGAGTGGCGTCAGTGAGTGAGTGGGCGAGAGAGGTGAGGGACCGGCGACAGTGAGTGCGGTGGATGGCTGCGTCCAATAAAGTCACAAAGTTGCAACAAATTGCCAGCCTCGTCATTCACCCTCAGCTGTAAAGACCCACTAAAGTGAAGGTTGATAGCCCCGAAGTACATAGGCCCTGGAGGAACGTCTCCCCTGCGCCCCTCAACTACGGTCTGGGAGCCCCCCCCCTTGCCCCCACCCACACAAAGCACACCTTTTCTTTTCCTTGTGACACAGAAGGACGACACCGCAGCGCTCCAATAAAACACACTCAGATTTTCCGTTTCTAGCCGATACTACAAAGACAAATATATGTTTTAAAGGGCCAATTTATTTCAGGCCAGAACAAATTGGCAAAACTATTTTAAATAGCTGCAACATAATGGCACTTTAACTTTAACTTTAAGTAGATAGGATCTTTCATCCAAGACACAACTTACATTGAACTAAAATGTTCTTTTCTTTGTGCTCGACAAAAGAAAAGTGTTGAGAATGTCTCCATGTTAAGAAACTCGACGTCTGGCTTCGCCATGATGTTTTGTTAATTGTTATGAGAGTAGCGTATGTGTGTGTGTGTGTTTGTGGCCCTTTAAGATATGACGGCATGTGAGGTGAGTGACGTCAGTGAGTGAGTGGGCGAGAGAGGTGAGGGACCGGCGACAGTTAGTGCGGTGGATGGCTGCGTCCAATAAAGTCACAAAGTTGCAACAAATTGCCGGCCTCATCATTCACCCTCAGCTGTAAAGACCCACTAAAGTGAAGGTTGATAGCCCCGAAGTACATAGGCCCTGGAGGAACGTCTCCCCTGCGCCCCTCAACTACGGTCTGGGAGCCCCCCCCCTTGCCCCCACCCACACAAAGCACACCTTTTCTTTTCCTTGTGACACAGAAGGACGACACCGCAGCGCTCCAATAAAACACACTCAGATCTTCTGTTTCTAACCAATACTACAAAGAAAAATATATGTTTTAAAGGGCCAATTTATTTCAGGCCAGAACAAATTGGCAAAACTATTTTAAATAGCTGCAACATAATGGCACTTTAACTTTAACTTTAAGTAGATAGGATCTTTCATCCAAGACACAACTTACATTGAACTAAAATTGTATTTTCTTTGTGCTCCACAAAAGAAAAGTGTTGAGAATGACTCCATGTTAAGAAACTCCACTTCTGGCTTCGCCATGATGTCTTGTTAGTTGTTATGAGAGTAGCGTATGTGTGTGTGTGTGTGTGTGTGTGTGTGGCCCTTTAAGATATGACGGCATGTGAGGTGAGTGGCGTCAGTGAGTGAGTGGGCGAGAGAGGTGAGGGACCGGCGACAGTGAGTGCGGTGGATGGCTGCGTCCACCGCGGAGGTCAAGACACGCCCGACTCATCGTGTAAATAAAAACTTCTCCCTATCGGCGTATTCTGGATTCCCCCAAACAATGTTCTACTTTTCCATCTGATTTGCAGGTGTGTAATTTGTTGTGAGTTCATGCACTGTGTTGGTTTTGTCACAATAAAGTCACAAAGTTGCAACAAATTGCCGGCCTCGTCATTCACTCTCAGCTGTAAAGACCCACTAAAGTGAAGGTTGATAGCCCCGAAGTACATAGGCCCTGGAGGACCATCTCCCCTGCGCCCCTCAACTACGGTCTGGGAGCCCCCCCCCTTGCCCCCACCCACACAAAGCACACCTTTTCTTTTCCTTGTGACACAGAAGGACGACACCGCAGCGCTCCAATAAAACACACTCAGATCTTCTGTTTCTAACCAATACTACAAAGAAAAATATGTTTTAAAGGGCCAATTTATTTCAGGCCAAAGCAAATTGACAAAACTATTTTAAATAGCTGCAACATAATGGCACTTTAACTTTAACTTTAAGTAAATAGGATCTTTCATCCAAGACACAACTTACATTGAACTAAAACGTTATTTTCTTTGTGCTCGACAACAGAAAAGTGTTGAGAATGTCTCTATGTTAAGAAACTCGACTTCTGGCTTCGCCATGATGTCTTGTTAGTTGATATGAGAGTAGCGTATGTGTGTGTG
This sequence comes from Nerophis lumbriciformis, assembly GCF_033978685.3. Taxonomy (NCBI): domain Eukaryota; kingdom Metazoa; phylum Chordata; class Actinopteri; order Syngnathiformes; family Syngnathidae; genus Nerophis; species Nerophis lumbriciformis. Next base: position 51,068,187 of record NC_084556.2, read on the forward strand.
TGTGTGCATGTGGCCCTTTAAGATATGACAGCATGTGAGGTGAGTGACGTCAGTGAGTGAGTGAGCGAGAGAGGTGAGGGAACGACGACAGTGAGCGCGTGCAGGTGCTCTAGCTTGGTGGATGGCTGCGTCCAATAAAGTCACAAAGTTGCAACAAACCACCGGCCTCGTCATTCACCCTCAGCTGTAAAGACCCACGGTTGTTACCCCCGAAGTACATAGGCCCTGGAGGAACGTCTCCCCTGCGCCCCTCAACTACGGTCTGGGAGCCCCCCCCTTACCCCCACCCACACCTTTTCTTTTCCTTGTGACACAGAAGGACGACACCGCAGCGCTCCAATAAAACACACTCAGATTTTCTGTTTCTAGCCGATACTACATAAAAAATAACGTAAAATAACGCAGTAACGCATCATGTAGTAACGGTAACTGAGTTACTGAATATAAAAAATTACTAACACTGGTAATGGGTTCCATTTTTATAGTCTTTGGTATGACTCGGCCGGGGTTTGAACTCACGACCTACCAATCTCAGGGCGGACACTCTAACCCAGTGGTTCTTACCCTGGGTTCGATCGAACCCTAGATTTTCGGTGAGTCGGTCTCAGGGGTTCGGCGGACCCTCCACCGCGGAGGTCAAGACACACCTGACTCATCGTGTAAATACAAACTTCTCCCTATCGGCGTATTCTGAAAACCCCAAACAATGTTCCTTCTACTTTTCCATCTGATTTGCAGGTGTGTAATTTGTTGTGAGTTCATGCACTGTGTTGGTTTTGTTGTTTGAACAAGGTGATGTTCATGCATGGTTTATTTTGTGCACCAGTAAAAAAAACCATGTAACTTTGTCTTGAATTTGAAAAAAACAATAATTGTATTTTTCACTGAAGAAGGGTTCGGGGAATGCGCATATGAAACTGGTGGGGTTCGGTACCTCCAACAAGGTTAAGAACCACCGCTCTAACCACTCGGCCACTGAGTAGGTGCACTTTGAAACAACGTTGCAAAATAGTTGTATTTGTAAATTGAGGCCACGTTGATGTCTGACGATGTTTAAACCAGCGTTTTTCAACCTTTTTTGAGCCAAGGCACATTTTTTCCGTTTAAAAAAATGCGGAGGCACACCACCAGCAGAAATCATTAAAAAACTAAACTCGGTTGACAGTAAAAAGTTGTTGTCGCAATTGTTGGATATGACTTTAAAGTATAACCAAGCATGCATCACTATAGCTCTTGTCTCAAAGTAGGTGTACTGTCGCCACCTGTCACATCACACCCTGACTTATTTCGAGTTTTTTGCTCTTTTCCTGTGTGTAGTGTTTTACTTCTTGTCTTGCGCTCTTATTTTGGTGTTTTTGTCTCTTTTTTTGGTATTTTTCTTTAGCAGTTTCATGTCCTACTTTGAGCGATATTACGGTACCCGCGACTACTTTGTTTTAGCAATCAACAATATTTCAGTTGTTTTTATCCTTCTTTGTGGGGACATTGTTGATTGTCACGTCATGTTCAGATGTACATTGTGGACGCCATCTTTGCTCCACGGTAAGTCTTTGCTGTCGTCCAGGATTCTGTTTTTGTTTACTTTGTAGCCAGTTCAGTTTTAGTTTCATTCTGCATAGCTTTCCCTAAGTTCCACTGTCTTTTCTTAGGGCATACTTGCCAACCTTGAGACCTCCGATTTCGGGAGGTGGGGGGTGGGGGCGGGGGCGTGGTCGGGGGTGGGGCGGGGGGCGTGGTTAAGATATATATATATATTAATAAAATAATAAAATAAAATGGTGTAAAATACTTGACTTTCAGTGAATTCTAGCTATATATATATATATATATATGTCTTAATAAGGTTATCCAAAAAATAGTGCTCGATACCGTAGTAGAGCGCAATATATGTATGTGTGGGGAAAAAATCACAAGACTATTTCATCTCTACAGGCCTGTTTCATGAGGGGGGGTGTTCCCTCAATCATCAGGAGAAAAATCTCCTGATGATTGAGGGAACACCCCCCCTCATGAAACAGGCCTGTAGAGATGAAATAGTCTTGTGATTTTTTTCCCACACATACATATATATATATATATATATATATATATATATATATATATATATATATATATATATATATATATATATATATATATATGAGGTGGCGACTTGTCCAAGGTGTACACCGCCTTCCGCCCGATTGTAGCTGAGATAGGCTCCAGCGCCCCCCGCGACCCCAAAAGGGAATAAGCGGTAGAAAATGGATGGATGGATGGATGGATGGATATATATATATATATATTAATAAAATAAATACTTGAATTTCAGTGTTCATTTACAAACTACAACTCACAAACACTTTAGAGTTAGGCTCCACCATCAGAATGTGTACTTAAACTTATAAAGATCACATGGATATTATTCAGTGAGTTGATTCACCAAAACTAACCTGTTATACAGGAGGAAAAAGCACACAGGACGTTTCAATTGTTCACAGACTGGTCACGCTCATCAGAATGACAAGACACTTCCGGTCTGCAGGTGATAGCATTCAATTGGGAAGAAACGCCCTACTGCCCCTTACTGACCAATGTGAATACTGATAAATGTGGAATGACAGCTCCAAAAACGAATTCAAACCACAAAATTAAATAAATAAATCAACACAAAAATGTGACACATTATGGGTGGGTCACATATGCATGTACAGTAGATGGCAGTATTGTCCTGTTTAAAAATGTCACAACATTGCTGTTTACGGCAGACGAACTGCTTTACGGTAGACACCGTTGTTGTGTGTTGTCAACACGTCACTCAGGTCCGCCTGAATTTCGGGAGTTTTTCGGGAGAAAATTTGTCCCGGGAGGTTTTCGGGAGAGGCGCTGAATTTCGGGAGTCTCCCGGAAAATCCGGGAGGGTTGGCAAGTATGTCTTAGGGGCACTCACCTTTTGTTTATTTTTGGTTTGGTTTGCCTCCCGCTGTTTCTGACATCTACAAAGCAAATTAGCTACCGGCTGCCACCTACTGATATGGAAGAGTATTACCGTATTTTCCGCACTATAAGGCGCACCTAAAAACCACAAATTTTCTCAAAAGCTGACAGTGCGCCTTATAACCCGGTGCGCTTTATATATGGATAAATATTAAGATTCATTTTCATAAAGTTTCGGTCTCGTAACTACGGTAAACAGCCGCCATCTTTTTTCCCGGTAGAACAGGAAGCGCTTCTTCTTCTACGCAAGCAACCGCCAAGGTAAGCACCCGCCCCCGTAGAACAGGAAGCGCTTCTTCTTCTACTGTAAGCAACCACCCGCCCGCGTAGAAGAAGAAAAAGCGCGCGGATATTACCGTACGTTTCATTTCCTTTGTGTGTTTACATCTGTAAAGACCACAAAATGGCTCCTACTAAACGACAGGGATCCGGTTCATGAAAAGACGCAATCTCTCCACCCGCACACGGATTACTATTTCACAGCAACTGATATTCCTGTGAACCGCACTGTGGATACAACGGGAGCACGTACGGTGAATATTCGCACCACAGGGAATGAGAAGTCATCCTTCACTGTGGTTCTAGCTTGCCATGCTAATGGCCAGAAACTTCCACCCATGGTGATATTCAAAAGGAAGACCTTGCCAAAAGAGACCTTTCCAGCCGGCGTCATCATAAAAGCTAACTCGAAGGGATGGATGAAGAAAAGATGAGCGAGTGGTTAAGGTAAGTTTAAGTTTACGCGAAGAGGCCGGGTGGCTTTTTTCACGCAGCTTCGTCCATGTTGATATACGATTCCATGCGCGCCCACATCACGCTGGTTTTAATATATTATTAAAGTTTGACTGACCTATTTGACTGTTTTTTTGACATTCCTATAGCGCAGTTAGATGCGGCTTACAACACGGGGCGGCTTATAGGTGGACAAAGTTTTGAAATATGCCGTTCATTGAAGGCGCGGCTTATAACCCAGGGCGCCTTATGGTGCGGAAAATACGGTACACGGTTACTCTGCCGAGCTCTAGACAGCACCGACACTCAACAACAACACATCATTTGCAGACTATAATTACTGGTTTGTAAAAAATATTTTTAACACAAATAGGTGAAATTAGATCATCTCCCACGGCACACCTGACGGTATCTCACGGCGCACACTAGTGTGCCGCGGCACATTGGTTGAAAAACACTGGTTTAAATAACCAAAATTCAATGGTCAAATCAACGTCAGTGTAGCTCAGTTGCTAGAGTGGCCGCGCCAGCAACTTGTTCAGGTTCGATCCCCGCTTCCGCCATCCTAGTCACTGCCGTTGTGTCCTTGGCCAAGACCCTTTACCCACCTGCCACCCACACTGCTTTAAATGTAACTTAGATATTGGGTTTTCACTATGTAAAAGGGCTTTGAGTCACTAGAGAAAAGCGCTATATAAATGTAATTCACACACACCTGCTGGAAGTTGCTCTCGTAGAGAATGAGCTGGTGGTACTGCTGCATCTTCAGGTGGTGCTTGTCAAAGAAACCATCAAAGGCCTCCTCCATGTCTCGCAGCTGAGCCAGCAGCCTGACACACACACACACACACACACACACACACGCGCACACACACACACTTTCATGTTCACTTATTTGCCTTCTCTTGCATGTCCGAGCAAGAAGTCTGACCTTTGCACCGTGTCCATGTCCGCTTGGACGTCCTCCTCCTCCTCCTCTTGCTGGTCCTCCACGGTCCTCTTGGACACTTTCAGTGTCTCCAGGTTGTCCAGCAGCAGGCGACCTTCCTTCAGGACCCCTCGGATGTCGCTCTTCAACAACAAAGACGACAACAAAATAACACCACAACTACAGCAACATTGTTGAGGGGTGTGAATCTTTATGCACCGAACGATTCGATCCGACTCCGATTCCCGGGGTGACGATTCGATTCAGAATCCATTCTTGATCAAACCGATTCTTGCATCGTATTACCTGGTTTTGTACTATAATAACTGTTTCTAAAACAGGTTACAGGCTAGAAAAGCTTCTTCAACCAGAAGGAAGGAGATGGCCTAAAAATGTCTTTTAAAAAATTGTTTCTGATAAAAAAATTTTTTTTTTAAACATTTAAAAACATTATGGCCGAAACACGTGTGTTAAAAATGTATTCTGATAAATAAAAAATAATAATAATACATTTTAAAAACATTAAGGCCATAACACATATTTTTTTTTAATTATCCTGATAAAAACTAAATAAACATATGATTAATTTAAACAAAAAAAACATAATGGCCTAAAAACGTATTTTAAAAAATTGATTGTGACAAAAAAATAAATACATTTAAAAAACATTATGGCCTAAAAACGTCTTTTAAAAAATTGTTTCTGATAAAAAAAAATAATTACAAAAAATAAATTTGAAGAACATTAGGGCCTAAACACATCTTTTAAAAAATTTATTCTGATAAAAAATAAAAATAATAATACATTTTAAAAACATTAAGGCCTAAACACGTATTTTTTAAAAATTATTCTGATAAAAAATAAATAAACATATGAATTAATTTAAAAAAAAAAACATTATAACCTAAAAACATATTTTTAAAAATTGATTTTGACAAAAAATAAATATATTTAAAAAACATTATGGCCTAAAAACGTCTTTTAAAAAAATTGTTTTTGATAAAAAATATAATTACAAAAAATAAATTTGAAGAACATCAGGGCCTAAACACATCTTTTAAAAAATGTATTCTGATAAAAAAATAATAAATATAAATTAAAATAAACATTGTGGCCGAAAACGTCTTTTTAAAAAATGTATTCTGATTAAAAATAAAAACAATTTTAAATTGTTTGCCCTAAAAATGGCTTTTAAACATTTGAATCTGCCAAAAATATTAATAAATAATACATTTTAAAAACATTATGGCCTAAGCACATCTTTTAAATATTTAATTCTGATAAAAAAATAAATACATACATTTAAAAAAACATTATGGCCTTAAAAGATCTTTTACAAAATGTATTCTGATTTAAAAAAAAAAAAAATAATACATTTGAAGATATTTAAGGCCTGAACACGTATTTAAAAAAAAAAAGTATTCTGATAAAAAATAAATACGTAAATTAATTAATTAAAAAAAACATTATAGCCTAAAAACGACTTTTAAATAATTGTTTGACGAAAACATCAATACATTTAAAAAACATTATGGCTTAAAAACGTCTTTTAAAATATTGTTTCTGATAAAATATAATTTTAAAAAATTAATTTAAAAACAGCCCTGCGATGAGGTGGCGACTTGTCCAGGGTGTACCCTGCCATCTGCCCGATTGTAGCTGAGATAGGCTCCAGCGCCCTCCGCGACCCCGAAGGGAATAAGCGGTAGAAAATGGATGGATGGATGAATACAATCTGAAGAACATTAAGGCTTAAACACGGCCTTTAAAACATTTATTATAATAAAAAAAATTATAATAATAAAAAACGTCTTTAAAAAAATGTATTCTGATTTAAAATATAAAAAAATAAAAACATTAAAAAAAATTATGGCCAAAAAAAAATCTTTTGAAAAATGTATTCTGACAAAAACATTAATAAATAATACATTTAAAAAACAATATGGCCTCAGCACGTCTTTCAAATAATTAATTCTGACAAAAAATAACTACACAAATTGAAAAAACATTATAGCCTTAAGACGTCTTTTAAAAAATGTATTCTGATAAAAACAACACCAACATTATGGCTGCAGCTTTCTGTGGTTTTATGTTGATATATTTATCCGTGTTGTTGTTTTTTTCTAGTTTTATCAACTCAATTATCATTATGATTGTTTTTTTATTTATTTATTTTTTTCCATTCATGGGGGACGGCGTGGCGCTGTCGGTAGAGTGGCCGTGCCAGCAACCTGAGGGTTCCTGGTTCGATCCCCGCCTTCTATCAACCTCGTCACGTCCGTTGTGTCCTTGAGCAAGACACCCTTGCTCCTGATGGGTGCTGGTTAGGGCCTTGCACGGCAGCTTCCGCCATCAGTGTGTGAATGTGTGTGTGAATGGGTGAATGTGGAAATAGTGTCAAAGCGCTTTAAGTACCTCGAAGGTAGAAAAGTGCTGTATAAGTATAACCCATTTACCATTTGTTACTTAAGAAAAGCACTTTGACTGTACCTGTCAATTATGTGACTAAAAACCCCCCAATAATCAAATATTTATTTAAAAAAAAACAATAACATGTCTTTTTAAAGATAAATTCTTACAAAAATGTATGTATTATTTTTTTATTTTCCATCCATTTTTGAAAATCATGAATCGATTTAGAATTGCGATGAATAAGAATCGCGATTCCACGGAGCCCCTTAAGGATATGGGGGACTTTTTTTTTTAAATAATTTTTTTTATTATTTATTTTCTTTAGATATGTATCTCGTGCGCACGAGAAACTTTTTATAAAATTATAAAATATATATATATATATATACATATATTAATCTTTTTTTTTCTTCGTGCGCACGAGATACATGTCTAGAAAAAAAAAAATTATAATTTTTTAAAAATAATTTTATAAAAAGAAACTATCTCATGTGCACGAGATAGTTTCTTTTTATAAAATTATTTTTTTTAAATTATAATATTTTTTTTTTTTTAGTCATGTATCTCGTGCGCACGAAAAAAAAAAGATTAATATATATATATATATATATATATATATATATGTTATAATTTTATAAAAAGTTTCTCGTGCGCACGAGATACATATCTAAAAAAAAATAATAATAAAAAAAATTATTAAAAAAAAAAAGTCCCCCATATCCCTTTAGGGGCTCCGTGGAATCGCGATTCTTAGTCATCGCAATTCTAAATCGATTCATGATTTTCAAAAATGGATGGAAAAAAAAATAATAATACATACATTTTTGTAAGAATCTATCTTTAAAAAGACATGTTATTGTTTTTTTTTTAAATAAATATTTGATTATTGTGGGGGTTTTAGTCACATAATTGACAGGTACAGTCAAAGTGCTTTTCTTAAGTAACAAATGGTAAATGGGTTATACTTATACAGCACTTTGGGTGGGGGCGGGGGCGTGGTCGGGGGTGGGGCGGGGGGCGTGGTTAAGATAGATATATATATATAAGAAATACTTGACTTTCAGTGAATTCTAGCTATATATATATATATATATATATATATATATATATATATATATATATATATATATATATATATATATGAGGTGGCAACTTGTCCAGGGTGTACACCGCCTTCCGCCCGATTGTAGCTGAGATAGGCTCCAGCGCCCCCCGCGACCCCAAAAGGGAATAAGCGGTAGAAAATGGATGGATGGATGGATGGATATATATATATATATATATATATATTAATAAAATAAATACTTGAATTTCAGTGTTCATTTACAAACTACAACTCACAAACACTTTAGAGTTAGGCTCCACCATCAGAATGTGTACTTAAACTTATAAAGATCACATGGATATTATTCAGTGAGTTGATTCACCAAAACTAACCTGTTATACAGGAGGAAAAAGCACACAGGACGTTTCAATTGTTCACAGACTGGTCACGCTCATCAGAATGACAGGACACTTCCGGTCTGCAGGTGATAGCATTCAATTGGGAAGAAACGCCCTACTGCCCCTTACTGACCAATGTGAATACTGATAAATGTGGAATGACAGCTCCAAAAACGAATTCAAACCACAACATTAAATAAATAAATCAACACAAAAATGTGACACATTATGGGTGGGTCACATATGCATGTAGAGTAGATGGCAGTATTGTCCTGTTTAAAAGTGTCTAAAACAAAAACAAAAATAATAATAATAATAATTAATCTTTTTAAATTTTTTAAAATAATTTTATAAAAAGTTAACGAGATACATGTCTAAAAAAAAACAAATAAAATAAAAAAAATTATAAAAACAAATATTTCCCCCATGTCCCTTCAGGGGCTCTGTACGGTTCGGATAGTTGAATCGACTTTTTTGGCGCACCCCTATCGTTGTAACACACCTTCATGTGGCGATACCGCTGCGTGTGCGAGCGCAGCAGGAAGTCGATGGCGTTGGCCTCGTCTGGGAGCTCGCCGTCCGACAACTCCGAACCGAAACCTTGCAGGAGTTGTGCCACCTCCTTCACCGTCACGGCAAACGTCTCGATGGCCTACGCGCACACACACACACACACACACACACACACACACACACACACACACACACACATGCACACGTCCACTTCCTGTGTCCAGTAAGTTGAACTAAAGCAGACCTGGGCAAATTAAGGGCCGGGGGCCACATGCGGCCCGTTGAGCTTTTCAATCTGGCCCACCGGACATTCCCAAATAATTGTTTTAGATGTTTAAGATGTAAAGTGTAGCTGGCGTTATGATGTGCAGTAGGGCTGTGAATCTTTGGGTGTCCCACGATTCGATTGAATATCGATTCTTGGGGTCACGATTCGATTCAAAATCGATTTTTTTTTTCAATTCAACACGATTCTCGATTCAAAAACGATTTTTTTTCCCGATTCAAAAGGATTCTCTATTCATTCAATACATAGGATTTCAGCAGGATCTACCCCAGTCTGCTGACATGCAAGCAGAATAGTAGATTTTTGTAGGAAGCTTTTATATTATTTATTTATTTATTATTATTTATATTATTATTTATTATTTACCAACACTGTGTATGGTGTGGATGGTGTTCTGCTGACCTCGACTGCGGAAGTTGTGGATCGGTGGAGGGAATACTTCGAAGACCTCCTCAATCCCACCAACACGTCTTCCTATGAGGAAGCAGGGCCTGGGGAGTCTGTGGTGGGCTCTCCTATTTCTGGGGCTGAGGTTGCTGAGGTAGTTAAAAAGCTCCTCGGTGGCAAGGCCCCGGGGGTGGATGAGATCCGCCCGGAGTTCCTTAAGGCTCTGGATGCTGTAGGGCTGTCTTGGTTGACAAGACTCTGCAGCATCGCGTGGACATCGGGGGCAGTACCTCTGGATTGGCAGACCGGGGTGGTGGTTCCTCTCTTTAAAAAAGGGAACCGGAGGGTGTGTTCTAACTATCGTGGGATCACACTCCTCAGCCTTCCCGGTAAGGTCTATTCAGGTGTACTGGAGAGGAGGCTACGCCGGATAGTCGAACCTCGGATTCAGGAGGAACAGTGTGGTTTTCGTCCTGGTCGTGGAACTGTGGACCAGCTCTATACTCTCGGCAGGGTCCTTGAGGGTGCATGGGAGTTTGCCCAACCAGTCTACATGTGCTTTGTGGACTTGGAGAAGGCATTCGACCGTGTCCCTCGGGAAGTCCTGTGGGGAGTGCTCAGAGAGTATGGGGTTTCGGACTGTCTGATTGTGGCGGTCCGCTCCCTGTATGATCAGTGTCAGAGCTTGGTTCACATTGCTGGCAGTAAGTCGGACACGTTTCCGGTGAGGGTTGGACTCCGCCAAGGCTGCCCTTTGTCACCGATTCTGTTCATAACTTTTATGGACGGGAATTTCTAGGTGCAGTCATGGCGTTGAGGGGATCCGGTTTGGTGGCTGCAGGATTAGGTCTCTGCTTTTTGCAGATGATTTGGTCCTGATGGCTTCATCTGGCCAGGATCTTCAGCTCTCACTGGATCGGTTCGCAGCTGAGTGTGAAGCGACTGGGATGAGAATCAGCACCTCCAAGTCCGAGTCCATGGTTCTCGCCCGGAAAAGGGTGGAGTGCCATCTCCGGGTTGGGGAGGAGATCTTGCCCCAAGTGGAGGAGTTCAAGTACCTCGGAGTCTTGTTCACGAGTGAGGGAAGAGTGGATCGTGAGATCGACAGGCGGATCGGTGCGGCGTCTTCAGTAATGCGGACGCTGTATCGATCCGTTGTGGTGAAGAAGGAGCTGAGCCGGAAGGCAAAGCTCTCAATTTACCGGTCGATCTACGTTCCCATCCTCACCTATGGTCATGAGCTTTGGGTTATGACCGAAAGGACAAGATCACGGGTACAAGCGGCCGAAATGAGTTTCCTCCGCCGGGTGGCGGGGCTCTCCCTTAGAGATAGGGTGAGAAGCTCTGTCATCCGGGGGGAGCTCAAAGTAAAGCCGCTGCTCCTCCACATTGAGAGGAGCCAGATGAGGTGGTTCGGGCATCTGGTCAGGATGCCACCCGAGCGCCTCCCTAAGGAGGTGTTTAGGGCATGTCCGACCGGTAGGAGGCCACGAGGAAGACCCAGGACACGTTGGGAAGACTATGTCTCCCGGCTGGCCTGGGAACGCCTCGGGATCCCCCGGGAGGAGCTGGACGAAGTGGCTGGGGAGAGGGAAGTCTGGGCTTCCCTGCTTAGGCTGCTGCCCCCGCGACCCGACCTCGGATAAGCGGAAGAAGATGGATGGATGGATGGATGGCTTTTATAATTGTAAAGGACAATGTTATATCAACTGATTGCAATAATGTAAATTTGTTTTAGCTATTAAATGAACCAAAAATATGACTTACCGTATTTCCTTGAATTGCCGCCGGGGCGGTAATTAATTTAAAACCTCTTCTCACTCCGGCGCTTACCAAAGGCATGCGGTAAATTTAGGCCTGCGCTTATAAATTTGAGTGTGATGTAAGGATACCATCATGAAAAGCACATCTAATAAAAACAACTTTATTATGGTTTTACCTTTACTTATAAATGAAGTCCATGCGCAGCTCCTTCTGAACAAAAGCATCGATAACTTGTTCGTAGAAGTCTTCCTTATCTTTCTTCAGTTTTAAAAGTCTCTCTGTCTCGATGGAGATCTTCCTTTAATTATTACCTCCTGCTTCCATTGAAAGTCCAGTTTAGAAAACTGTTTTATTTTAGATATGTAATACTCCATGTTAAAAGTGCAGGCGAGAGGAAAAAATAAACGTTGTCACTTCTTCTGCGGCCGAGTAGTCGCAAGAAGGATCACTAGCGCCCTCTACCACCAGGAGGCGGGAGTCATTTAATGACTCATATTTGACACACGCAGCTACGGTATATTAATAAAACATAGCTGCTTACTGTTCTTTTTAGCATATTCAATAGCTTGGACCTTAAATCCTACCGAATAGCTCTTAATCTTCTTCGCTTTATGCGATTTCAAATTATTGAAATCAGCCTCCTCCATTTTAAAAATGATGACAGGTCAAGTGTCTCTCGTGACGTGACGAGTTTGTGGCTAAAAGGGGAGGAGTATATTTACAGCTAGAATTCACCAAGTCAAGTATTTCATATATATATATATATATATATATATATATATATATATGTATGTGTGGGGGAAAAAAATCACAAGACTATTTCATCTCTACAGGCCTGTTTCATGAGGGGGGGTACCCTCAATCATCAGGAGATTTTAATGGGAGCATTCGCATACCATGGTTTATATAGGGCACAGAGTGGGTGGGTACAGGCTGGCCTAGGGGCGTGGTGATTGGCTCATGTGTTACCTAGGAGGTGTTTCCGTCTATGGCGGCATGTTGTTACAATTTCGCTGCGCTTGTTGAGGGATGACAGGTCTGGACGGTAAATAATAAACAGTTTCTCTTTCAAGCATAGGTTGCATCTTTTATTACCACTATTGTAAGGTGTGCTGGATGCAAGAATTTGCCATGTTATTGAATATTCAACATTATTGTCTTTGAGGTCCCAAATGTGTTTGCTGAGTTCTGTGGTATTTCGCAGGTTTTTGTTCCTGAAAGAAGCCTTGTGATTGTTCCATCTGGTTTTGAATTCACCCTCGGTTAATCCTACATATGTGTCGGATGTGTTAATGTCCTTGCGTATTACCTTAGATTGGTAGACAACTGATGTTTGTAAGCACCCCCCGTTGAGGGGGCAATCAGGTTTCTTTCGACAGTTACATGCTTTGTTGGTTTTGGAGTCGCTCTGACTGGGGGTCGACGGCTCATTTGCAATTGTTTTGTTGTGGTTTGAGATGATTTGTCGTATATTGTTCATGTAGCTGTAGCTCAATTTAATGTTGTTCTTGATGAATACTTTTCTTAGGTTGTTGTCTTTGGGAAAGTGTTTGTCAATCAGATGGAGGAATTTGTGTCCAATGTTCGTTGAGACGTTTTTGCTGTATGGGGGGTTGTACCAGATGATGTCGTTTCGTTTTCTGTTCTTTTTTGGCTGGTTTCCTGGCGTGGGTTCATAGGTGAGGGTGAAATTGTATCCGCTTTCATCAAGGGCTTTTTGGTACGGGGGGGTTGCTTGGTCAAATTCAGCTTTGCTAGATGACAGCATCGATAGCCTTTTATTGATTCCGGTAGGTATTCTTTTCGTGGTGGTGGGTGGGTGGTTGCTGTCATGGTGCACGTATTGGAGTGTTGTGTTGGGTTTCGTGAATGGTTGGTTAGCTGTTATTTCTCAGGTTGAAAGTGACGTCAAGGAAGTTGACGGTTTGCTTGTTGGCTTCAATCGTGATCCGTAGGCCGTTCTCTTTGAAAATTTAGCATATGCGCTTCTTGGTATATATATATATATATATATATATATATATATATATATATATATATATATATATATATATATATATATATAATAAATACTTGAATTTCAGTGTTCATTTATTTACACATATACACACACATAACACTCATCTACTCATTGTTGAGTTAAGGGTTGAATTGTCCATCCTTGTTCTATTCTCTGTCACTATTTTTCGAACCATGCTGAACACCCTCTCTGATGATGCATTGATGTGTGGCACGCACAAAAGTGCTTTCATCAAATGCACTAGATGGCAGTATTGTCCTGTTTAAGAGTGTCACTGTTGCTGTTTACGGCAGACGAACTGCTTTACGGTATACAAAAAAGTGACAGCTGTTGTTGTGTGTTGTTGCCGCGCTGGGAGGACGTTAATGAAACCGCCTAACAATAAACCCACATAAGAAACCAAGAACTCGCCCTCCATCATTCTACAGTTATAACGTGATTGGGCAGGTACGCTTTTTTATATTGTGGAGGACCTGAGTCCGCCTGAATTTCGGGAGATTTTCGGGAGAAAATTTGTCCCGGGAGGTTTTCGGGAGAGGCGCTGAATTTCGGGAGTCTCCCGGAAAATCCGGGAGGGTTGGCAAGTATGAGCTTATCAGATGCGATGCAAGTGTAAGCCACTGTGACACTATTCTTTTTTTTTTTAATGTCTAATGATAGTCAATGAGGGATTTTTAATCACTGCTATGTTGAAATTGTAACTAATATTGATACCGTTGTTGATAATATTCATTTTTGTTTCACTACTTTTGGTTTGTTCTGTGTCGTCTTTGTGTCTCCTCTCAATTGCTCTGTTTATTGCAGTTCCGAGTGTTGCTGGGTCGGGTTTGATTTTGGAATTGGATTGCATTGTTATGGTATTGCTGTGTAATTGTTTTGTTGGATTGATTAATTAAAAAAAATAAAATAAAAATTTAAATAAATAAATAAAATAAATAGATTTTTTAAAAATGAGAATCCATTCTGAATCGCACAACGTGAGAATCGCGATTCGAATTCGAATCGATTTTTTCCCACACCCCTAATGTGCAGTGATGTTTTCTAATGACAGAAAGTCTTCAACTATACCAGGGGTCGGCAACCCGCGGCTCCGGAGCCGCATGCGGCTCTTTGACCACTCTGATGCGGCTCAGCTGCATTCTTGCCAACCCTCCCGATTTTTCCGGGAGACTTCCGGATTTCGCTGCCTCTCCCAGGGCAAACATTCTCCGATTTTCACCCGGACAACAAAATTGAGGGCGTGCCGTGATGGCACTGCATTTTGCGTCCTCTACAACCTGTCGTCGCGTCCGCTTTTTCACCTAAGAAACAGCGTGACGGCCCAGTCACATTTTGTATGCGGCGTCTGCTCACACACTAAGTGACAGCAAGGCATACTTGTTCAACAGCCATACAGGTCACACTGACGGTGGCCGTATAAACAACTATAACACTCTTACTAATGTGCGCCACACTGTGAACCCACACCAAACAAGAATGACAAACACATTTCAGGAGAACATCCACACCGTAACACAACATAAACACAACAGAACAAATACCCAGAATCCCATGCATCCCTAACTCTTCCGGGCTACATTACACACCCTGCTACCACCAAACCCCGCCCACCTCAATCTACGCACGGGGGGTGGGGGGGGTGTTGTTGATGTGTGGGGGGGCAGGGTTGGGGTGGCGGGCTTTGGTGGTAGCGGGGGTGTATAAAGTAGCCCGGAAGAGTTAGGGATGCATGGGATTCTGGGTATTTGTTCTGTTGCGTTACGGTGCGGATGTTCTCCCGAAATGTGTTTGTCATTCTTGTTTGGTGTGGGTTCACAGTGTGGCGCATATTAGCAAGAGTGTTAAAGTTGTTTATATCGCCACCCTCAGTGTGATCTGTATGGCTGTTGACCAAGTATGCTTGCATTCACTTATGTGTGTCTGCAGAAGCCTCATATAACATGTAACTGGGCTGGCAAGCTGTAGAGGGCGCTAAAGGTAGTGACATCACGGCACGCCCTTATTATTGTTGTTTGGGTGAAAATAAAGTTAAAGTTAAAGTACCAATGATTGTCACACACACACTAGGTGTGGCGAGATTATTCTCTGCATTTGACCCATCACCCTTGATCACCCCCTGGGAGGTGAGGGGAGCAGTGGGCAGCAGCGGTGGCCGCGCCCGGGAATCATTTTTGGTGATTTAACCCCCAATTCCAACCCTTGATGCTGAGTGCCAAGCAGGGAGGTAATGGGTCCCATTTTTATAGTCTTTGGTATGACTCGGCCGGGGTTTGAACTCACAACCTACCGATCTCAGGGCGGACACCCTAAGCACTAGGCCACTGAGTAGCAGCATACATTCAAGAGAATAGTTTCCCTGAAATTTGGGAGTCTACCGGAAAAATCGGGAGGGTTGGCAAGTGTGACGCTGTCAAGTGCCCTTCATATAAAACTCGCGGGCCGCACTAACATTACATTTCCATATTAAGGTGCGGGCCGCGTGTCTGAGACCCCTGGTTTATACATAGCACAAAGCAAAAAAAAAAACTTTGTATATAGTGTTATTTCATTTTAAATTTCAAAAGAGTTTTGTGGCTCCCATTGTTTTCTTTAATTTGTAGAAACGGGTCAAAATGGCTCTTTGAGTGGTAAAGGTTGCCGACCCCTGAACTATACTAAGTCTTTCAATGCTTGGAATCTGCATCATATACCGTATTTTCCGCACTATAAGGCGCACCGGATTATTAGCCGCACCTTCTATGAATTACATATTTCATAATTTTGTCCACCAATAAGCCGACCCGGACTATAAGCCGCGCCTACGCTGCGCTAAAGTGAATGTCAAAAAAACAGTCGGATAGTTCAGTCAAACTTTAATAATATATTGAAAACCAGCGTTCTAACAACTCTGTCCCAAAATGTACGCAAATGTGCAATCACAAACATAGTCAAATTCAAAATGGTGTAGAGCAATAGTAACATAATGTTGCTCGAACGTTAATGTCACAACACACAAAATAAACATAGCGCTCACCTTCTGAAGTTATTCTTCATTCGTAAATCCTTCGAATTCTTCGTCTTCGGTGTCCGAATTGAAAAGTTGCGCAAGCGTGGTATCCAAAATGGCCGGTTCCGTCTCGTCGAAGTCATCGGGAGTCAGTGTCGCTGTTGTTCTGTGAATCCTGCCTTCCGGAAAGCTCGGACCACAGTTGT
The DNA here is from genome assembly GCF_033978685.3 of Nerophis lumbriciformis. Classification (NCBI taxonomy): domain Eukaryota; kingdom Metazoa; phylum Chordata; class Actinopteri; order Syngnathiformes; family Syngnathidae; genus Nerophis; species Nerophis lumbriciformis. Next base: position 51,084,840 of record NC_084556.2, read on the forward strand.
GACCGAAATATCTGCCCAGGCATTTACGATCCACTGGCAAATGTTGGCGTATGTCGTCCGGCGCTGTCTGCCCGTCTTAGTGAAGGTGTGTTCGCCTTCGGAGCTGTGTGAAAAAAGCCACCCGGCCTCTTCGCGTAAACTTCCCTTAACCACTCGCTCATCTTTTCTTCATCCATCCATCCCTTCGAGTTAGCTTTTATGATGACGCCGGCTGGAAAGGTCTCTTTTGGCAAGGTCTTCCTTTTGAATATCACCATGGGTGGAAGTTAGCATGGCAAGCTAGAACCACAGTGAAGGATGACTTCTCATTCCCTGTGGTGCGAATATTCACCGTACGTGCTCCCGTTCCACAGTGCGGTTCACAGGAATATCAGTTGCTGTGAAATACGGTAGTAATCCGTGTGCGGATGGAGAGATTGCGTCTTTTTATGAACCGGATCCTTGTCGCTTAGTAGGAGCCATTTTGTGGTCTTTACAGATGTAAACAGGAAATGAAACGTACGGTGATATCCGCGCGTTTTTTCTTCTTCTTCCGGGGGCGGGTGGTTGCTTACAGTAGAAGAAGAAGCGCTTCCTGTTCTATGGGGGCGGGTGCTTTCCTTGGCGGTTGCTTGCGTAGAAGAAGAAGCGCTTCCTGTTCTACCGGGAAAAAAGATGGCGGCTGTTTACCGAAGTTGCGAGATCGAAACTTTATGAAAATGAATCGTAATAAAGCGCACCGGGTTATAAGGCGCACTGTTAGCTTTTGAGAAAATTTGTGGTTTTTAGGTGCGCCTTATAGTGCGGAAAATACGGTACTAGTTACTATGGTCATCTAATTAGTTACTATGGTCATCTAATTACTTACTATGGTCACTATGAGGTATCTCAGATTGTACGTGGGGGGGGGTTTTTTTCACTGTGTTTGTTGCATTTTGGTTGATTGTAAAATATATTGTCAATATTCAGTGTTTTATCATTCATAGTTAATATTGTAAATCCCAAAAACTTTATTTTCATGCACATTCTGGGTGTCTCATTCAGTAAAAAAAAAAAAAATTCAAATTCCAGTCCGTTTTTTGAGGCGGTCTGTCATAACGTTTTTAGCTTTCAATCATTATTGTGAGGTTTTGTGTTATACCGTATTTTCCGCACTATAAGGCGCACCTAAAAACCACAAATTTTCTCAAAAGCTAACAGTGCGCCTTATAACCCGGTGCGCTTTATTACGATTCATTTTCATAAAGTTTCGATCTCGCAACTTCGGTAAACAGCCGCCATCTTTTTTCCCGGTAGAACAGGAAGCGCTTCTTCTTCTACGCAAGCAACCGCCAAGGTAAGCACCCGCCCCCATAGAACAGGAAGCGCTTCTTCTTCTACGCAAGCAACCGCCAAGGTAAGCACCCGCCCCCATAGAACAGGAAGCGCTTCTTCTTCTACTGTAAGCAACCACCCGCCCCCGGAAGAAAAAGAAGCGCGCGGATATTTCGTTTCATTTCCTTTGTGTGTTTACATCTGTAAAGACCAGACTACAAAATGGCTCCTACTAAGCGACACGCTTATAACGCAGAATTTAAACTTAAGGCAATAAGTCATGCCGAAGAACACGGAAATAGAGCAGCAGCAAGAGAATATAACATAAATGAATCAATGGTGCGTAGGTGGAGGAAGCAAGAAGATGACCTGCGCCAGGTAAAGAAGACAAAACAGAGTTTCCGAGGGAACAAAGCAAGATGGCAACAGTTGGAGGACGAACTCGAACAGTGGGTTGTTGAGCAGAGAGCAGCAAGCAGAAGTGTCAGCACCATCACTATTCGAATGAAGGCAACAACGCTAGCAAGCGAACTTCACCTGGATGATTTTAAAGGTGGTGCTTCTTGGTGTTTCCGGTTTATGAAAAGACGCAATCTCTCCATCCGCACACGGACCACTATTTCACAGCAACTGCCTAACGACTTTAAAGAAAAGCTGGCTACTTTCCGTGCATATTGTAAAAAGAAGATAGCGGGAAAAAAGATCCGGCCAGAGAACATTATCAACATGGACGAGGTTCCACTGACTTTTGATATTCCTGTGAACCGCACTGTTGATACAACGGGAGCACGTACGGTGAATATTCGCACCACAGGGAATGAGAAGTCGTCCTTCACTGTGGTTCTAGCTTGCCATGCTAATGGCCAGAAACTTCCACCCATGGTGATATTCAAAAGGAAGACCTTGCCAAAAGAGACCTTTCCAGCCGGCGTCATCATAAAAGCTAACTCGAAGGGATGGATGGATGAAGAAAAGATGAGCGAGTGGTTAAGGGAAGTTTACGCGAAGAGGCCGGGTGGCTTTTTTCACGCTGCTCCGTCCATGTTGATATACGACTCCATGCGCGCCCACATCACAGATGGTGTCAAAAAACAAGTGAAGCACACAAATACAACACTCGCCGTCATTCCGGGTGGATTAACCAAAGAACTCCAACCGCTGGATATTGGTGTCAACAGGGCATTCAAATCACGACTGCGAACGGCGTGGGAACAATGGATGACCGAAGGCGAACACACCTTCACTAAGACGGGCAGACAGCGCCGGACGACATACGCCAACATCTGCCAGTGGATCGTAAATGCCTGGGCAGATATTTCGGTCACAACTGTGGTCCGAGCTTTCCGGAAGGCAGGATTCACAGAACTACTGGACGACAACAACAGCGACACTGACTCCCGATGACTTCGAAGAGACGGAGCCGGCCATTTTGGAACCCACGCTTGCGCAACTTTTCAATTCGGACACCGAAGACGAAGAATTCGAAGGATTTACGAATGAAGAATAACTTCAGAAAGTGAGCGCTATGTTTATTTTGTGTGTTGTGACATTAACGTTCGAGCAACATTATGTTGCTATTGCTCTACACCATTTTGAATTTGACTATGTTTGTGATTGCACATTTGTACATTTTGGGACAGAGTTGTTAGAACGCTGGTTTTCAATATATTATTAAAGTTTGACTGAACTATCTGACTGTTTTTTTGACATTCACTTTAGCGCAGCGTAGGCGCGGCTTATAGTCCGGGGCGGCTTATTGGTGGACAAAATTATGAAATATGTAATTCATAGAAGGTGCGGCTAATAATCCGGTGCGCCTTATAGTGCGGAAAATACGGTAGATACACTTTTTTTTACCTAAATCTGGCCTCCCGAGTAAAATAATTGCCCAGGCCTGAACTAAAGTAAAGAACGTGCTAACGTTTACCGATCGCAGCACGATCCAGTCGCTCCGACACCGCTCGGCGTTGCCGCACAACCCTGACGTCAGGCGGTTGTCGTCGATGTAGCGCAGCAGGTCGCCCACCGAGCGCAGCATCACCGCCTGAACACACACACACTGCTTATCATTTGGAATGGGGACCAAGTTTTTGATCATGACTTGTGGGGACCAGCCTTTCTACAGGTTGTGGAGGCATAAAAAAAATGGTGTAAAATGGCCACTGCCCAGTTAGCTCATACACGTCTTTAAATCTCTGGATTGATGAAGTAATGTGCTGATCATTCTTACTGGGGACCCTGGGGAAAAAAAGAGTTAATATGGTTCATGGGGACCAAATTTAAATAATTTTGCATAATTCACACAGTACGTGACTACTGAGGACCATTTAAAAAAAATTTAAAAAAAAGTTCAAATTAAATATGACATGATCACTTAGGCATCTTCAGAATGGATCTGACTATCATTTAAAAAGGTTTCTCTTTAGGGGACCTGTTTTTTTTTTTTTTTTTTGTCCCCATACCGTCAGAGGTCCCCTAAAGGTGACTTGCTTACCGGCATCTTCAACAGGAAGTCATCCTGGCTGAAGCGGAAGCCCAGGTCCGTGCTTGAGGACGGGCTGGGGGCGGAGCCTAGCAAGGTGGAGGGGCGGAGCACCAGGACCAAGTGCAGGTTGCCTGGGAAAGAAGTCTGGCCCAAAAAAAAAAACGGGGGGCGGAGTCAACACTAATCAATGCCACCGCCATGAACATCATCAGTGACGTCATCACCCACTCTATCACGTGCACACACACACACACACACACACGCATGCTGACCTTGTCATAACACACACTTAAGTAGCATTTAGCATAGTGGCTAATGTCAACATTGCAGTCTCGCATCACTCCCACGCTGCAGTGTTCACATGCACACGCGTTTAAAGTGAAAGCGCGTGCATTTTCTTCCGCAGCATCAACAACACCCCCCCCGACCCGGTGCTTACCGCGGCCCGGCGCAGACGCGGGAACCCCCACTCGGCCATCGCGCTGCTCGCTCGGTTCCGACTCCGTCCGTCCGTTCGTCCGGGCCCGGGGAAAAAAGTCTGCAGTGGGACGAGGTGTCGGGGGCGAGCAGGCGCGCGCCGGGTCCTCCCCTGCAGTGTGACGCGCCTCTGCAGTGGCGGCGCGCACTCACCTCCAGTCACCTGACGTCCGAGCTGTCGGCGGCGCGACGTCCCCGTGACGTCATCCGCGGTCCTCAGACAGAAATGAGTTGAGGACATCCTGAAAAGGAATTTTACCTGTGCAACCTCATTATACTATTGGCTAAGTTTTATATTCATAAATGTAAGTTTCTCAATACCTGACCTCAGGGCCGGCCCGTGGCATAGGCCGTATAGGGCGCCGTCCATCAGGGGGCGCCACGCCAGTGCCACAAATGTTGGAGAAAAAAGAAAAAAAGAAAAAGAAGTTGGTACTATTATTTCTAAATACAAAAAATAATCCCACGTTAATTAAAATGCAAAGTAAAGCCTATTTAATAGAAATATTATTTGTTACAACATTACGCCCCCCCCCCCCCCCCCCCCCCCTCCTCCCCCCGCACGGTGCGCCCCCTCCCTTCCCGTATCATGACTCTTTTTGGACGTCACCACATCAAAAAATCAACACAAGATGCCAAAACTGTCAGGTGCCCAGGGAAGAAAAAAGAGAAAAGAAGAGGAGGAGAAACGAGAAAAGACAGAGGTAGCAGGTAGGTAACGTTAGCCTACATGAAATTATTTGTCTGTTACAGAATGTGATAGTAACCTGGCTTTTTAGCATTAAGCTAATGTTACATGATTCGGCAATTGCTAATCAATAAATAGCTAGTTCTGTTTTAACGTCGGGTTAATATTGTGGAGGGGGCTAAATTGTTATGGAAAATAATAATGTAACGTTAGGTAATTACAGTACTCCCACTTTACATTCCTCAGGGACATTTCTTTCTTTCTTTAGTTTATTTGGAACATGAACACACTTACATCATAGTACATCACACAATTTCATATCATTTCATTTTACATCATGCCCGAAAAGGAGAAGGAAGAAGCAAAGCTTATTTAATCCTACCCCTTTCCCACTTCAAAGCGTTTACAAATATATAGAATCATTTACTGACCTTTTTATATAATAAAATAACATCTATGAATTAGTATACAACAGTTTTGTAATATGTGATTAATTAATTAATTCAGTCATTATTAACATACTGAGATGAAGAATATCTTATTTTCAATAAGGTTGAAAGTATTTCTCATAATTCTTCTTCTTTGTACTCTGTAAGCACTATTATTTTGAACAACCTCTTAAACTGGATCATATCAGTACAATTTTTAACTTCTTTACTTAATCCATTCCATAATTTAATTCCACATACTGATATGCTAAAAGTTCTAAGTGTTGTACGTGCATATAAATGTTTGTATTAGATCTTTTAAGCAGGTGTTTTTTGTTTACATTGTTATTGCCTTCTGGTTAGCTAATGTTTGCCCTGCAGGTAATCGTCACTTTTCCACCCCTTTATATATTAGGTATAGTTGTAAGTAAAAAAAAAAGGTCAAAGACAAAGCTATTCGGGTTCTTGTGAGTATATACACTTCACTGCCGATGTGGGGGGGCGCCACCTAAAATCTTGCCTAGGGCGCCAGATTGGTTAGGGCCGGGCCTGCCTGACCTGTCTTTTGTGCCTTTAAAAAAGAATTAGAACTCTACATTAAAACACTCTCTATACCTCTAACAACCAAAAAGCTGTGAAAACGATGATGCTGTGTTCCAAATTTAAGTTATTTACTGAAATTGAGTGAGCCTATGGCTTTGCACTTTATATATATATATATATATATATATATATATATATATATATATATATATATATATATATATATATATATATATATATATATATATATATATATATATATATATATATATATATTGCATTCTATTTTAGTTACTTTGAATTTATAACCCCCTGGCGCTGTTTTGTACTCTTTTTGTACTGTTTTGTACTCTTTTTGTACTTATTTTGATTATCGTTTCTTGTCAGTTTGTAAATGTTGAAATTTATAAATAAAAGGTTAAAAAAAAAAAAAAAACATATGCCAAAGGAATTTTACTTTTGCAACCTCATTATACTACTGGCTAAGTTTTATATTCATAAATGTAAGTTTCTCAAAAAAATAAAAAAATAAATCAATCAATCAATTTAAAAAAAGAGTTGAGGACATCCGCTTCCAAATTTAAGTTATTTACTGAGATTGAGTGAGCCTATGGCTTTGCACTTTGTTTATTTATATTTATAGGGCTGATAATCGATAAATCTGTCGATTATTACTTCGATTAATCGATTAATAATCCGATAAAAGAGACAAACTACATTTCTAACCTACCCAGTATTTTATTGGGGGGAAAAAAAACAGCATACTGGCACCATACTTATTTTGATTATTGTTTCTCAGCTGTTTGTACATGTTGCAGTTTATAAATAAAGGTTTATTTAAAACATTTTTTTTTTTAAATAAATAAACAAATAAATAAAAAAGCCTCTAAGCATGCGCATAGCATAGATCCAACGAATCGATGACTAAATTAACCGGCAACTATTTTTATAATCGATTTTAATCGATTTAATCGATTAGTTGTTGCAGCCCTAATATTTATATATATATATATATATATATATATATATATATATATATATATATATATATATATATATATATATATATATATATATTGAATTCTATTCTAGTTACTTTAAATTTACAACCCCCTGGCGCTGTTTTGTACTGTTTTGTACTCGTTTTGTACTTATTTTGATTATTATTTCTCAACTGTTTGTAAATGTTGCAATTTATACATAAAGGTTTATAAAATAAAATAAAAAAATAAAAAAAAGAGTTGAGGACATCCGCCAGATGGCGCCATTGCAAATAACGTTAATAAATAATAAATAAGATCCAACTATTAATTAATTTATATATATATATATATATGGGCTGATAATCGATTAATCTGTCGATTATTACTTCGATTAATCGATTAATAATCCGATAAAAGAGACAAACTACATTTCTAACCTATCCAGTATTTTTGGGGGGGAAAAACAGCATATTGGCACCATACTTATTTTGATTATTGTTTCTCAGCTGTTTGTACATGTTGCAGTTTATAAATAAAGGTTTATTTAAAAAAAAAAAAAAACTAAAAAAAAAAAAAAGCCTCTATGCATGCGCATAGCATAGATCCAACGAATCGATGAATCAATTAATCGGCAACTATTTTTATAATTGATTTTAATCGATTTAATCGATTAGTTGTTGCAGCACTAATATTTATATATATATATATATATATATATATATATATATATATACACATACATATATTTTGCCTTCTATTCTAGTTACTTTAAATTTACAACCCCCTGGCGCTGTTTTGTACTCGTTTTGTACTTATTTTGATTATTATTTCTCAACTGTTTGTAAATGTTGCAATTTATACATAAAGGTTTATAAAATAAAATAAAAAAATAAAATAAAAGAGTTGAGGACATCCGCCAGATGACGTCATTGCAAATAACGTTAATAAATAATAAATAAGATCCAACTATTAATTAATTTATATATATATATATGGGCTGATAATCGATTAATCTGTCGATCATTATTTCGATTAATCGATTAATAATCCGATAAAAGAGACAAACTACATTTCTAACCTATCCAGTATTTTATTGGGGGAAAAAACAGCATACTGGCACCATACTTATTTTGATTATTGTTTCTCAGCTGTTTGTACATGTTGCAGTTTATGAATAAAGGTTTATTTAAAAAAATAAAAATTATTTAAAAAAAATAAATAAATAAAAAAAGCCTCTACGCATGCGCATAGCATAGATCCAACGAATCGATGACTAAATTAACCGGCAACTATTTTTATAATCGATTTTAATCGATTTAATCGATTAGTTGTTGCAGCACTAATATTTATATATATATATATATATATATATATATATATATATATATATATATATATATATATATATATATACATATATTTTGCATTCTATTCTAGTTACTTTAAATTTACAACCCCCTGGCGCTGTTTTGTACTGTTTTGTACTCGTTTTGCACTTATTTTGATTATTATTTCTCAACTGTTTGTAAATGTTGCAATTTATACATAAAGGTTTATAAAATAAAATAAAAAAATAAAAAAAAGAGTTGAGGACATCCGCCAGATGGCGCCATTGCAAATAACGTTAATAAATAATAAATAAGATCCAACTATTAATTAATTTATATATATATATATATATGGGCTGATAATCGATTAATCTGTCGATTATTACTTCGATTAATCGATTAATAATCCGATAAAAGAGACAAACTACATTTCTAACCTATCCAGTATTTTTGGGGGGGAAAAACAGCATATTGGCACCATACTTATTTTGATTATTGTTTCTCAGCTGTTTGTACATGTTGCAGTTTATAAATAAAGGTTTATTCAAAAAAAAAAAAAAAAAAAAAAAAAAAAAAAAAGCCTCTATGCATGCGCATAGCATAGATCCAACGAATCGATGAATCAATTAATCGGCAACTATTTTTATAATTGATTTTAATCGATTTAATCGATTAGTTGTTGCAGCACTAATATTTATATATATATATATATATATATATATATATATATATATATATATATACATACATATATTTTGCATTCTATTCTAGTTACTTTAAATTTACAACCCCCTGGCGCTGTTTTGTACTCGTTTTGTACTTATTTTGATTATTATTTCTCAACTGTTTGTAAATGTTGCAATTTATACATAAAGGTTTATAAAATAAAATAAAAAAATAAAAAAAAGAGTTGAGGACATCCGCCAGATGACGTCATTGCAAATAACGTTAATAAATAATAAATAAGATCCAACTATTAATTAATTTATATATATATATATGGGCTGATAATCGATTAATCTGTCGATCATTATTTCGATTAATCGATTAATAATCCGATAAAAGAGACAAACTACATTTCTAACCTATCCAGTATTTTATTGGGAAAAAAAACAGCATACTGGCACCATACTTATTTTGATTATTGTTTCTCAGCTGTTTGTACATGTTGCAGTTTATAAATAAAGGTTTATTTAAAAAAATAAAAATTATTTAAAAAAAAATAAAAAATAAAAAAGCCTCTACGCATGTGCATAGCATAGATCCAACGAATCGATGACTAAATTAACCGGCAACTATTTTTATAATCGATTTTAATCGATTTAATCGATTAGTTGTTGCAGCACTAATATTTATATATATATATATATACATATATATATATATATATATATATATATATATATATATATATATATATACATATATTTTGCATTCTATTCTAGTTACTTTAAATTTACAACCCCCTGGCGCTGTTTTGTACTGTTTTGTACTCGTTTTGTACTTATTTTGATTATTATTTCTCAACTGTTTGTAAATGTTGCAATTTATACATAAAGGTTTATAAAATAAAATAAAAAAATAAAAAAAAGAGTTGAGGACATCCGCCAGATGACGTCATTGCAAATAACGTTAATAAATAATAAATAAGATCCAACTATTAATTAATTTATATATATATATATATATATATATATATATATATATATATGGGCTGATAATCGATTAATCTGTCGATTATTACTTCGATTAATCGATTAATAATCCGATAAAAGAGACAAACTACATTTCTAACCTATCCACTATTTTATTGGAAAAAAAAAACAGCATATTGGCACCATACTTATTTTGATTATTGTTTCTCAGCTGTTTGTACATCTTGCAGTTTATAAATAAAGGTTTATTTAAAAAAAAAAATTTTTATAAAAAATAAATAAATAAATAAAAAAGCCTCTACGAATGTGCATAGCATAGATCCAACGAATCGATGACTAAATTAACCGGCAACTATTTTTATAATCGGTTAGTTGTTGCAGCCAGGGGCGCCGCTAGGGATGTTGGGCCCCATGAAAAGAATCTTTACAGGGCCCCCAACACAATGTCATTATTTTTTCTGTATTATAATTTCATCATCATTAGGGGCCTCTCTTGGCCCCCCTCCATCATGGGCCCCTAGAATCCGTCTCCTTTACTCCCCCCTTTTCAGTGCCCCTGGTTGCAGCCCTAATATATATATATATATATATATATATATATATATATATATATATTGCATTCTATTTTAGTTACTTTGAATTTACAACCCCCTGGTGCTGTTTTGTACTTATTTTGGTTATTATTTCTCAACTGTTTTTAAATGTTGCAATTTATAAATAAAGGTTTAGAAAATTCAAAAAAAAAAAAAAAGAAAAAAAGAAGAGTTGAGGACATCCGCCAGATAGCGCCATTGAAAAAAACGTTAATAAATAATAAATAAGATCCAACTATTCATTAATTTATATATATATATATATATTTTTTGGTAAAATGTAATAAATGTAAAAAAATAAATAAAAAAATTAAAACATTTATTTACATATTTTATCTTCCATCCATCCATCCATTGAAAAAAACGTTAATAAATAATAAATAAGATCCAACTATTAATTAATATATATATATATATATATATATATATATATATATATATATATATATATATATATATATATATATATATATATATATATATATATATATATATATATTATTTTTTGTTGTTGTTGTAAAATGTAATAAATGTAAAAAAATTAATTTAAAATTTTTTTAACATTTATTTACATATTTTATCTTCCATCCATCCATCCATTGAAAAAAACGTTAATAAATAATAAATAAGATCCAACTATTAATATATATATATATATATATATATATATATATATATATATATATATATATATATATATATATATATATATATATATATATATATATATATATATATATATATATATATATATATGTATGTGTGGGAAAAAAAATCACAAGACTATTTCATCTCTACAGGCCTGTTTCATGAGGGGGGGTACCCTCAATCATCAGGAGATTTTAATGGGAGCATTCGCATACCATGGTTTATATAGGGCACAGAGTGGGTGGGTACAGGCTGGCGTAGGGGCGTGGTGATTGGCTCATGTGTTACCTAGGAGGTGTTTCCGTCTATGGCGGCATGCTGTGACAATTACGCTGCGCTTGTTGAGGGATGACAGGTCTGGACGGTAAATAATAAACAGTTTCTCTTTCAAGCATAGGTTGCATCTTTTATTACCACTATTGTAAGGTGTGCTGGATGCAAGAATTTGCCATGTTATTGAATATTCAACATTATTGTCTTTGAGGTCCCAAATGTGTTTGCTAAGTTCTGTGGTATTTCGCAGGTTTTTGTTCCTGAAAGAAGCCTTGTGATTGTTCCATCTGGTTTTGAATTCTCCCTCGGTTAATCCTACATATGTGTCGGATGTGTTAATGTCCTTGCGTATTACCTTAGATTGGTAGACAACTGATGTTTGTAAGCACCCCCCGTTGAGAGGGGGGTGCTTACCTTAGATTGGTAGACAACTGATGTTTGTAAGCACCCCCCGTTGAGAGGGCAATCAGGTTTCTTTCGACAGTTACAGCCTTTGTTGGTTTTGGAGTATATATATATATATATATATATATATATATATATATATATATATATATATATATATATTTTTTTTGTTTGTTTGTTTTTTTGTTTTTTTGTAAAATGTAATAAATGTAAAAAAAAATAAAAAATAAATAAATAAAATTAAAACATTTATTTACATATTTTGTCTTCCATCCATCCATCCATCCATTTTCTACCGCTTATATTTGATCTTATTGTATTTATTCATTTTTACACATTATTTGTTTCCTCCTACTGTTGTCCAGAGGTGTCCGCTGCAGCGCCTGTCCAAAAAAAAGGTGTAATTTCCATAAGGACTTGCTCGGACGTCTTCCGGTTTTGTGTGTTCGGAGTTAATCGCTTTTGACTGAAATGTTCGGTCGAGTGCTGCTAATCTTTGGCACGTTCTGGGAGGCGCCGTAGGAATCAAGTGCTTAGTGTCCATGTTGGCACCGTGCGGACAGGATAGTCCTAAATCCGTCCCCTGGACTCCCTGGAGTCCACATTAGTTCGAGGGAAGTTATTTGTGGAGATAAACTGTTTCTAAGAAGCACTTCAGGTAAAAACAACTCGGCGGCTAAAAGTGAGCAACCTAAACTTACCTTTTCCATCACAACAGTCACTTACACAACACTATACAACTATACAATGTGTATAATACAATGTACACAACCAGTGTGTAAAATGGTAAATAAAAACAGAATACAATGATGTGCAAATCCTTTTCAACTTATATTCAATTGAATAGACTGTAAAGACAAGATATCTAATGTTCCAACTGCAAAACTTTAATTTTTGGCAAACATTAGCCCATTTGGAATTTGATGCCTGCAACATGTTTCAAAAAAGCTGGCACGAGTGGCAAAAAAGACTGAGAAAGTTGAGGAATGCTCATCAAACACTTATTTGGAACATCCCACGGGTGAACAGGCTAATTGGGAACAGGTGGTTGCCATGATTGGGTATAAAAACAGCTTCCATGCAACAAGGACGGGGCGAGGGTCACCACTTTGTCAACAAATGCGTGAGCAAATTGTTTAAGGACAACATTTCTCAACCAGCTATTGCAAGGAATTTAGCGATTTCACCATCTACGGTCCGTGACATCATCAAAAGGTTCAGAGAATCTGGAGAAATCACTGCACGTAACATTGAATGCCCGTGACCTTCGATCCCTCAGGCGGGTACTGCATCAAAAAGCGACATCAGTGTGTAAAGGATATCACCACATGGGCTCAGGAACACTTCAGAAAACCTCTGTCAGTAACTACAGTTGGTCGCTACTAGTGATGGGTTGATGAGGCGTCATGAAGCGTTTCGACACATTGCAAAACTGTATTGATACTCTGTCGATACTGTGTCACTAAATACTGACATCTGCTGGACATTAGAAATCCCTACAGGCAACCTATGGACCGACTCAACTGACACTGATTTGATGCCCTAGTACAGGGGTCACCAACCTTTTTGAAACCAAAAACTACTTCTTGGGTACTGATTAATGCGAAGGGCTACCAGTTTGATACACACTTAAATAAATAAATATATTGTCATTTGTAAGTTACACGTAAGTGTGATTTAAACAAGAATAGCTAAATAAATACATTTATATATATAAAAAAATGGGTATTTCTGGCTGTCATTCTGTCGTACATTTTTTTTTCCTTTTACGGAAGGTTTTTTGTAGAGAATAAATGATGAAAAAAACACTTAATTGAACGGTTTAAAAGAGGAGAAAACACGAAAAAAATAAAAATACAATTTTGAAACATAGTTTATCTTCAATTTCGACTCTTTAAAATTCAAAATTCAACCGACAAAAAGAAGAGAAAAACTAGCTAATTTGAATCTTTTTGAAAAAATTAAAAAAAGAATTTATGGAACATCATTAGTAATTTTTTCCTGATTAAGATCAATTTTAGAATTTTGATGACATGTTTTAAATTGGTTAAAATCCAATCTGCACTTTGTTAGAATATTTAACAAATTGGACCAAGCTATATTTCTAACAAAGACAAATCAGTATTTCTTCTAGATTTTCCAGAACAACAATTTTAAAAGAAATTCAAAATACTTTGAAATAAGATTTAAATTTGATTCTACAGATTTTCTAGATTTGCCAGAATAATTTTTTTGAATTTTAATCATAGTAAGTTTGAAGAAATATTTCACAAATATTCTTCGTCGAAAAACCAGAAGCTAAAATATTTATTATTCTTTACAATAAAAAATTATAAAAATGTACTTGAACATTGATTTAAATTGTCAGGAAAGAAGAGGAAGACATTTAAAAGGTAAAAAGGTATATTTGTTTAAAAATCCTAAAATCATTTTTAAGGTTGTATTTTTTCTTTAATATTGTATTTCTAAAAGTAATAAGAAGCAAAGTAAAAAAATAAATGAATTTATTTAAACAAGTGAAGACCCATCCATCCATCCATTTTCTACCGCTTATTCCAAGTGAAGACCAAGTCTTTAAAATACTTTCTTGGATTTTCAAATTCTATTTGAGTTTTGTCTCTTTTAGAATTAAAAATGTCGAGCAAAGCGAGACCAGCTTGCTAATAAATAAATACAATTTAAAAAATAGAGGCAGCTCAGTGATAAGTGCTGCTCTTTGAGCTATTTTTAGAACAGGCAAGCGGGCAACTCATCTGGTGCTTACGGGCTACCTGGTGCCCGCGGGCACCGCGTTGGTGACCCCTGCCCTAGTATATACAATAATATAAACCAAGTCATTGTATTTCATTTAGGATTATTTCATATCTTCATTTAAATAAAAATATACTTTTGTCTTTTTTAGATACAGTCAATAAATAATGTGAACATGTATCATAACATGGAAATCTAAGAGAACGTGTTGTGGATGATTGTGGACTGGGAATTTTTTTAATTTTATTTTTTTTACACATTTTTATTAAAAAAAAAAAAAAAGTTTTTCCGACGTATTACATTTTAGACGATTTCTCTTCTTAGTTATTATTTCTCCGGCTGTAGAAAAGAGCCGCTCACAGGGCACAGAGGAGGCGACACAGTTGGCGTATCGGTCACGTGACCAAAACAGCTCATGATGGGTCACGTGACTTTCTAAAACACGACACAGGGTTTTGCTCTATGAGCTCGACGCATGCGCCGATGCATCGGTGTTGCCGGACCCATCACTAATCTGGAGAAATCACTGCATGTAACATTGAATGCCCGTGACCTTCGATCCCTCAGGCGGGTACTGCATCAAAAAGCGACATCGGCGTGTAAAGGATATCACCACATGGGCTCAGGAACACTTCAGAAAACCGCTGTCAGTAACTACAGTTGGTCGCCACATCTGTAAGTGCAAGTTAAAACTGTGCTATGCAAAGCGAAAGCCATTTATCAACAACACCCGCTGGGCCCGATCTCATCTAAGATGGACGGATGCAAAGTGTAAAAGTGTTCTGTGGTCTGACGAGTTCACATTTCAAATTGTTTTGGAAATTGTGGACGTTGTGTCCTCCGGACCAAAGAGGAAAAGAACCATCCGGATTGTTATAGGCGCAAAGTTGAAAAGCCAGCATGTGTGATGGTATGGGGGTGTATTAGTGCCCAAGACATGGGTAACTTACACATCTGTGAAGGCACCATTAATGCTGAAAGGTACATACAGGTTTTGGAGCAACATATGTTGCCATCCAAGCAACGTTACCATGGACGCCCCTGCTTATTTCAGCAAAACAATGCCAAGCCACGTTATTACAACAGCGTGGCTTTGTAGTGAAAGAGTGCGGGTACTAGACTGGCCTGCCTGTAGTCCAGACCTGTCTCCCATTGAAAATTACCTCCCTGCTTTGCACTCAGCATCAAGGGTTGGAATTGGGGGTTAAATCACCAAAATGATTCCCGGGCGCGGCCACTGCTGCTGCTCACTGCTCCCCTCACTATTGTTGGTACTTTAAAAAAAGTAAAGAAGAAATGTCGACAAGTAGAAGTAACTATAAATGATCTTATCTTATCTTATGTGATCCTAGAAATTGTGTGGTGGCGAAGAAGAACAACAGGTTGTGTGTCTGCTGCGTATTTTTAAACCTTTTGTGGTCCAAAAGCCATTGATTGCTTGATTGGATTAGCCAGCAGGCCACGACAGCAATAACGAGGCCGATTAGCCACAACGTTGCCCCCGCCGGTATAAAGGAGCCAGCGCGAACTTGGGACGCCGCCGTGTTTCCTCCTGAGACGCCCTGCGCATACTCCACGACTGACAAGAGGTGAGATTGTTTCCTTTGTTTTTTTAGAAACATTTTAATTTAAATGAACGTCTTAGAGTGAGAGCTTTGACGACCGACAAAGACGAGGTCATGTGACGTTTGTCGGTTTGTAAGCAAACATCAAAGTGTCCACTTCATTAGGTACACTCCGGCGAGGTTCACTGCCTAAGCGGAGAAGCCCAGACTTCCCTCTCCCCAGCCACTTCGTCCAGCTCCTCCAGGGGGATCCCGAGGCGTTCCCAGGCCAGCCGGGAGACATAGTCTTCCCAACGTGTCCTGGGTCTTTCCCGTGGCCTCCTGCCGGTCGGATGTGCCCTGAACACCTCCCTAGGGAGGCGTTCGGGTGGCATCCTGACCAGATGCCCGAACCACCTCATCTGGCTCCTCTCTTTGTCGAGGAGCAGCGGCTTTACTCTGAGTTCCTTCCGGATGACAGAGCTTCTCACCCTATCTCTAAGGGAGAGCCCCGCCACCCGGCGGAGGAAACTAATTTCGGCCGCTTGTACCCGTGATCTTGTCCTTTCGGTCATAACCCAAAGCTCATGACCATAGGTGAGGATGGGAACGTAGATCGACCGGTAAATTGAGAGCTTTGCCTTCTGGCTCAGCTCCTTTTATCACCACAACGGATCGATACAGCGTCCGCATTACTGAACACGCCGCACCGATCCGCCTGTCGATCTCACGATCCACTCTTCCCTCACTCGTGAACAAGACTCAGAGGTACTTGAACTCCTCCACTTGGGGCAGGGTCTCCTCCCCAACCCGGAGATGGCACTCCACCCTTTCCCGGGAGAGAACCATGGACTCGGACACTTGGAGGTGCTGATTCTCATCCAAGTCGCTTCACACTCGGCTGCGAACCGATCCAATGAGAGCTGAAGATCCTGGCCAGTTGAAGCCATCAGGACCACATCACCTAATCCCCTCAGCGCCCTGACTGCGCCTACAAATTCTGTCCATAGAAGTTATGAACAGAATCGGCGACAAAGGGCAGCCTTGGCGGAGTCCAACCCTCACTGGAAACGTGTCCGACTTACTGCCGGCAATGCGGACCAAGCTCTGACACTGATCATACAGGGAGCGGACCGCCACAATCAGACAGTCCGATACCCCATACTCTCTGAGCACTCCCCACAGGACTTCCCGAGGGACACGGTCGAATGCCTTCTCCAAGTCCACAAAGCACATGTAGACTGGTTGGGCAAACTCCCATGCACCCTCAAGGACCCTGCCGAGAGTATAGAGCTGGTCTACCGTTCCACGACCAGGACAAAAACCACAGTGTTCCTCCTGGATCCGAGGTTCGACTATCCGGCGTAGCCTCCTCTCCAGTCCACCTGAATAGACCTTACCGGGAAGGCTGAGGAGTGTGATCCCACGATAGTTAGAACACTGCTGTTTCTAATATGACCAAATAAGGTCATGGCGGTGGTGATTGCGATTTCATGTGTACCTAATGAAGTGTCTCGGGGAGCATGATGAGGATGGCGATGAAGTGCCGGTGCACTCTCGACCTGCTCATCCTCATCACGGAGCTTGTCTTCGGATTTCATTCATTCCCGTAATTCCCCGTGATCCCTTTAGCGCTCCCTGAAATAGTGGCGTCCACCGCGTGACGCAACCACCTCAATCGGCCAGCGGCCATTTGGATTAATCCTAATCTGCCCCAGATTAGCCTCGCTCGCTCCGGCCGCTCACACGCCACTGATGCTCTGACCTGCGCGCTCTTCTCTCTTTGCCTCCGCAGAACGCTTCCTGCAGCTGCCATGGCAAAGTAAGTCCACCTGCCCCCGCCAGGTAACGCGCCGTCACGTCCAATCAGCGGCAGATGCTTTGGTGTTGCCTTGGTAACGGCGACACTAGCCTCGTGTCAATCTACGCACCCGTTACACCACAAGGCGATACTACAACATTATACTACAACTTGATACTACAACATTATACTATAATATGATACTACAACATGATATGACAACATGATATTACAGCATTGTACTATAATATGATACCAAATATTATAGTTCACCTGTAGGATGTTCCAAATAAGTGTTCGATGAGCATTCCTCAACTTTATCAGTATTTATTGCCACCTTTCCCAACTTCTTTGTCACGTGTTCAGAGGTGGGTAGAGTAGCCAGAAATTGTACTCAAGTAAGAGTACTGTTACTTTAGAGATTTATTACTCAAGTAAAAGTAAGGAGTCGTCACCCAAATATTTACTTGAGTAAAAGTAAAAAGTATGTTGTGAAAAAACTACTCAAGTACTGAGTAACTGATGAGTAACATACACACACATATCATATATATATATATATATATATATATATATATATATATATATATATATATATGTATGTGTGGGAAAAAAATCACAAGACTATTTCATCTCTACAGGCCTGTTTCATGAGGGGGGGTACCCTCAATCATCAGGAGATTTTAATGGGAGCATTCGCATACCATGGTTTATATAGGGCACAGAGTGGGTGGGTACAGGCTGGCCTAGGGGCGTGGTGATTGGCTCATGTGTTACCTAGGAGGTGTTTCCGTCTATGGCGGCATGCTGTGACAATTTCGCTGCGCTTGTTGAGGGATGCCAGGTCTGGACGGTATATAATAAACAGTTTCTCTTTCAAGCATAGGTTGCATCATTTATTACCACTATTGTAAGGTGTGCTGGATGCAAGAATTTGCCATGTTATTGAATATTCAACATTATTGTCTTTGAGGTCCCAAATGTGTTTGCTGAGTTCTGTGGTATTCCGCAGGTTTTGGTTCCTGAAAGAAGCCTTGTGATTGTTCCATCTGGTTTTAAACTCTCCCTCGGTTAATCCTACATATGTGTCGGATGTGTTAATGTCCTTGCGTGTTACCTTAGATTGGTAGACAACTGATGTTTGTAAGCACCCCCCGTTGAGAGGGCAATCAGGTTTCTTGCGGCAGTTGCAGCCTTTGTTGGTTTTGGGGTCGCTCTGTCCGGGGGCCGACGGCTCATTTGCAATTGTTTTGTTGTGGTTTGAGATAATT
Organism: Nerophis lumbriciformis; assembly: GCF_033978685.3. Classification (NCBI taxonomy): domain Eukaryota; kingdom Metazoa; phylum Chordata; class Actinopteri; order Syngnathiformes; family Syngnathidae; genus Nerophis; species Nerophis lumbriciformis. Next base: position 51,104,006 of record NC_084556.2, read on the forward strand.
TGTCGTATATTGTTCATACAGCTGTAGCTCAATTTAATGTTGTTCTTGTTGAATACTTTTCTTAGGGTGTTGCCTTTGGGGAAGTGTTTGTCAATCAGACTGAGGAATTTGTGGCCAATGTTAGTTGAGACGTTTCAACTAACATTGGCCACAAATTCCTTTTATTAGTTGAGACGTTTCAACTAACATTGGCCACAAATTCCTCAGTCTGATTGACAAACACTTCCCCAAAGGCAACACCCTAAGAAAAGTATTCAACAAGAACAACATTAAATTGAGCTACAGCTGTATGAACAATATACGACAAATTATCTCAAACCACAACAAAACAATTGCAAATGAGCCGTCGGCCCCCGGACAGAGCGACCCCAAAACCAACAAAGGCTGCAACTGCCGCAAGAAACCTGATTGCCCTCTCAACGGGGGGGTGCTTACAAACATCAGTTGTCTACCAATCTAAGGTAACACGCAAGGACATTAACACATCCGACACATATGTAGGATTAACCGAGGGAGAGTTTAAAACCAGATGGAACAATCACAAGGCTTCTTTCAGGAACCAAAACCTGCGGAATACCACAGAACTCAGCAAACACATTTGGGACCTCAAAGACAATAATGTTGAATATTCAATAACATGGCAAATTCTTGCATCCAGCACACCTTACAATAGTGGTAATAAAAGATGCAACCTATGCTTGAAAGAGAAACTGTTTATTATTTACCGTCCAGACCTGTCATCCCTCAACAAGCGCAGCGAAATTGTATCAGCATGCCGCCACAGACGGAAACACCTCCTAGGTAACACATGAGCGAATCACCACGCCCCTACGCCAGCCTGTACCTACCCACTCTGTGCCCTATTTAAACCATGGTATGTGAATGCTTCCATTAAAATCTCCTGATGATTGAGGGAACCCCTCATGAAACAGGCCTGTAGAGATGAAGTAGTCTTGTGATTTTTTTCCCACACATACATATATATATATATATATATATATATATATATATATATATATATATATATATATATATATATATATATATATATATATATATATATATAGACACACACATACATATATATATATATATATATATATATATGTATATATATATATATATATATATATATAGATATATATATATATATATATATACACATATATATATACACATACATATATATATATATATATATATATATATATATACACACACACATATATATATACACACACACATACATATATATATATATATATATATATATATATATATATACACATTTATATATATATATATATATATATATATATATATATATATATATATATATATATATATATATATATATATATACACACATATATATATATACAGTATATAATTCATATTTATTTATTTTGCCGTTTTTGTTTACATGTTAAAGGTGTTTTAATGAATATACATGCATGTTTAACACATATAGATTCCTTTCTTTCATGAAGACAAGAATATAAGTTGGTGAATTACCTGATTCTGATGACTTGCATTGATTGTAATCAGACAGTAGTGATGATAACGTCCACGTTTTCAAATGGAGGTGAAAAAAAGTTCCTCCTTTCTGTCTAATACCACATGAAAGTGGTTGGTTTTTGGCATCTTATTTGTCCAGCTTCCATATTCGTTTTTTATACACTTTACAAGAAATACATTGGCGGCAAACTCCGTAGCTTGCTAGCTTGTTTGCGCTGGCTTTCGGAGACTCTTGTTTTGAAAGCGCAGGCGCGATGGAGCGGCACTTTTATTGTGAAGACAGGAACTGTGCAGTCAGTCTTTAGGCTTTTGAGGGGATGTACGGTTGAAATAAAAAAGGGTCTTTTTTCCTTCACACTTTTGATTGATTGATTGGAACTTTTATTAGTAGATTGCACAGTACAGTACATATTCCGTACAATTGACCACTAAATGGTAACACCCCAATAAGTTTATCAACTTGTTTAAGTCAGGTCATGTGACCGCCTGGCTCTGTTTGATTGGTCCAACGTCACCAGTGACTGCATCTGATTGGTGGAACGGAGTGAACGTCACCAGTGACTGTATTTGTTGAAACGCAGGCACTATGAAGGTCTGTCTGACAGACCAAAACAAACAAGGCGTGCATTAACAGATCGATAAAAATTAGTAGCGAGTAGCGAGCTGAATGTAGATAAAAGTAGCGGAGTAAAAGTAGCGTTTCTTCTCTATTAATATACTCAAGTAAAAGTAAAAGTATGTTGCATTAAAACTACTCTTAGAAGTACAATTTATCCCAAAAGTTACTCAAGTAGATGTAACGGAGTAAATGTAGCGCGTTACTACCCACCTCTGCACGTGTTGCTGGCATCAAATTCTAAAGTTAATGATTATTTGCAAAAAAAAAAAAAAAAAAGTTTATCAGTTTGAACATCAAATATGTTGTCTTTGTAGCATATTCAACTGAATATGGGTTGAAAATGATTTGCAAATCATTGTATTCCGTTTATATTAAGACATTATACTGCAACATAATACTACAACATTGTACTACAACATGATACTATAACATGTCACTACAACATAACACTACAACATAAAACTCCAACAATATACTACAACACAATACTATAACATGATGCTACAACATAATACTATAACATGATACTACAACATAATACTATAACATGATACTACAACATAATACTACAACATAATACGAGAACATGAAAACATTATCTTAGAACATTGTACATTGTACTAGGTCAGTGGTTCTCAACCTTTTTTCAGTGATGTACCCCCTGTGAAATTTTTTTTTCAATTCAAGTACCCCCTAATCAGAGCAAAGCATATTTGGTTGAAAAAAAGAGATAAAGAAGTAAAATACAGCACTTTGTCATCAGTTTCTGATTTATTAAATTGTATAACAGTGCAAAAATATTGCTCATTTGTAGTGGTCTTTCTTGAACTATTTGGAAAAAAAAGATAGGTTTTTATTTATATTTATAAAGGATTTTTGAATTGTTGCTATTTTTAGAATATTTAAAAAAAATCTCACGTACCCGTTGGCATACCTTCAAGTACCCCCAGGGGTACGCGTACCCCCATTTGAGAACCACTGTACTAGATCATGACTAAAGAACATTATATCCAAACATTATACTCCATAATACTACAACAGTGTACGAAGACATTATTTTCGACGCACAACACAGCGCTGATTGTAACTATCCATCCATCCATCCATTTTTTACCGCTTGTCCCTATATCATTTTGTACAAAAATAGATATAGTATTTACAGTATTATCAGAACTTTATTCAGAAACACTTCAGTTTGTCAAAGCATTAATTAAAACAACAACACAATGACCCTTCCCCCATCACTACAATATGAAGTATAAAAGATAAAACATTGAATACTAAGAGTATGTGAACTACTCCTACCTTGTTTACTTCCCTGATGACCTCCTTAAAGTTTTGTCATCCATCAGAAATATCAAACAGCTAAAATACGCCAAACATGTCAAAGACTTTGAGACACTTGTGATTTGGGGCTAAATAAATAAACATTGATTGAAAGTGGACCGACAAATGCTTTAAAATGTAATATCAGAAATTATCGGTATCGTTTTTTTTATTATTGGTATCGTTTTTTATTTTATTTTTTTTATTTATTTATTAAATCAACATAAAATACACAAGATACACTTACAAGTAGTGCACCAACCCAAAAAACCTCCCTCCCCCGTTTACACTCATTCACACAAAAGGGTTGCTTCTTTCTGTTATTAATATTCTGGTTCCTACATTATATATCAATATATATCAATACAGTCTGCAAGGGATACAGTCCGTAAGCACACATGATTGTGCGTGCTGCTGCTCCACTAATAGTACTAACCTTTAACAGTTAATTTTACTCATTTTCATTCATTACTAGTTTCTATGTAACTGTTTTTATATTGTTTTACTTTCTTTTTATTCAAGAATTTTTTTATTTTTTTATTTATCTTATTTTATTTTATACATTTAAAAAAAAAAAAGACCTTATCTTCACCATACCTGGTTGTCCAAATTAGGCATAATAATGTGTTAATTCCACGACTGTATATATCGGTATCGGTTGATATCGGTATCGGTAATTAAAGAGTTGGACAATATCGGATATCGGCAAAAAGCCATTATCGGACATCCCTAATTGAAAGTGTTTTGCGTTTTACCCAAGATGCATTGTAATGGATTTAAATGGGTGTTATTTTGAATTATGTGCCGTGCTTTAACATTTTTATGATGTCCACACAGTTCAGTGGGTAGATTGTGTGTTTTTGTACCATAAATATGAGCTTTCTGTGTTGGTTTTGGAATATTTTGGACCAAGGCTGGGAAAGGTAATCCGAATTGGTATCTATATATTGCTTCTAAGCACTAAACTTACATGACAACTTTACACTTTAACAATGCACACTGCCGCATTAAAATAAACATAAAATAAACGTTTTTGCATCGAGGGCCACACCTCGACAAATCGAACGATGCAGGGGCCTTTTTGGTAGTTTTCACCTTCAAAAATCAGTACAACATAAGCCTTTTTTATTTTATTTTTTCAAAAAACGAGAAAGTGCAATTTCATGAGAAAGTTTATGTGACTGCTGAAGAGCCGAAGTTGAACTAGAATGCTAACAGCTAGCACGCTGGCCAGTTAGCGTCAAGAAACGAAATAATATGAACAAAATGAGCTGAAAAAGATGCTAACAGATACTAAGGTAACATGCTGACAATAGTATGCTTACAGTTAGCATTAGTAAAATCCCAACATATATGACACTGAGGTGTACACCTGCTAAAGGGGTCTAGCATGCTAATGTTACCATGCTAAAATGCTAGCTGTGACATGTGTCAAGTACCATAATATATAACTCTGGGCTGTGTACCTGAAACAATTGTTACCATTAGCATGCATCAAGTACTAAAATAGGACTGAAGTGTATATCTACAAAATTAGCTAAAAAAATAAATAAAAAGCTAGGATAGCCCTTTGAGCTGTTGTGATTAAGAGCTACATAAATAAACTTTGATTGATTGAGAGCATAATAGCGTTAGCATGCTAACAGGTATCATTTGTCAAGTAACAAAATATTTGACGCTGAGGCGTATACCTGCAAAATTAGCATGCTAATGTTAGACTGCTAATGATTGTGATTAGAAAATTAGCTAAGGGGCGGGACTTTGGATTTAGGTTGCAAAGGGGTGGAAAGCTTCCGATACATTTCCGGAAACTTTCCGGAAATTTACCACGGGAAGTTAAGCTCGGGAAGTTTGGAAATTTTGGACCATTTTTTGATTATTCAAAGTTGGACACCGTCCATCTTATTCTGTAGAATAAGACGAGAAGCTTGTAAAAGACTAATGCAATGCCACACACAGATAGAAATAGTCAGCTAAACAATTGGAGTAGTCTTTAAAAATATTTTACTGATGGACAAATGAATAGAAATAGGCTAGATGAGTGGTTCTTAACCTTGTTGGAGGTACCGAACCACAGCAGTTTCATATGTGCATTCACAAAACCCTTCTTTAGTCAAAAATAGTATGTATATATTATTAATGTTGTAAATACACATCTTTATATATCTAGAAAGGCTGGTCCTAAAGCGGTAGGCATTTTTTTGGAAGTCTCAAGAAGGTAACAAATACAAGAATGTGTGTGGGTGTGTTCTTGTATTTCTACCCTTCTAGAGACATCAACAAGGAAAAGTAGCTTCCATATAAGGAGGTGTGAACAAGTTAGGACGTAAATCATGGTCCCAATACGGAAAACCATTGCATCTAATAGAGAATGTCTCATTTGCACCCCCGGTGGTGAAATCTATCAAAATTAGGGTGGTCCCAAAAAGGAAGGATTTTTCAAATTGACTGTGTGTCGGTTTTAAAAGTACTCCTCCTGTGGTCAACATATGAAATAACAAGTGTGTGTAAAAATTTGAAGTGCTGCCCCTCTGGCCAACATATGTAATAACAAGTGTGTGTAAGAAATTGAAATGCGCCCCCTTTGGCCAAAATTAATTAAAAATAAATAAATAAATATTTATATAAAGACATACTGTAATAACTTGAAGTAAATAATGAAGATTAAAAACCAATTACAAAAAAAAATTTAAAATATAAAAAAATTAACTTAAAGCAGTCTTTTTTTCCTATAAAATTGGGAACAATTTCTCATATTCTTTCTGTTTCTGTAATATTGCGATATTTTCTCATAAAGTTATCACTTTTTTATGTAAAACGATTACTTTTTAATGCAAAATGGTGACATTTGTCATAGGAAAATCGGACTTTTATCACAATATTGCCAATTTTTTTCCCTTGTTCTTGTGAAACAGTGACATTTTTTGAGTAACATTGTGACTTTTGTCATCATTTTGCCAAGTTAAATCCCGATTATTATTAAAATATTGCCAAAAATATTTAAGTTTTCCTATAAAATTGTGACTTTTGTCGAAGTAAAATTACGACTCTTTTCTTAAAATTGCCAAAATGTAAAGTTTTTCTTGTAAAATTGCGACTGTCTTTGAGTAAAATTCCAACTTTTACCATAATATTGCACAAATGTTCAGCTTTTCTTGTAAAATTTTGACTTGCGTTGAGTAAAATTCCGACTTTTATTATAATACTGCCAACATTCAAAGTTTTTCTTGTGAAATTGTGACCTTTTTCACAACAAGCTCTACTAAAATAGGACTGAAGTGTATATCTACAAAATTAGCTAAAAAAATAAATAAAAAGCTAAGATAGCCCTTTGAGCTGTTGTGATTAAGAGCTATATAAATAAACTTTGATTGATTGAGAGCATAATAGCGTTAGCATGCTAACAGGTATCATTTGTCAAGTAACAAAATATTTGACGCTGAGACGTATACCTGCAAAATTAGCATGCTAGTATTAGACTGCTAATGATTGTGCCGCGGGTGGTTAGAAAATTAGCTAAGGGGCGGGACTTTGGATTTAGGTTGCAAAGGGGTGGAAAGCTTCCGATACATTTCCGGAAACTTTCCGGAAATTTACCACGGGAAGTTAAGCTCGGGAAGTTTGGAAATTTTGGACCATTTTTTGATTATTCAAAGTTGGACACCGTCCATCTTATTCTGTAGAATAAGACGAGAAGCTTGTAAAAGACTAATGCAATGCCACACACAGATAGAAATAGTCAGCTAAACAATTGGAGTAGTCTTTAAAAATATTTTACTGATGGACAAATGAATAGAAATAGGCTAGATGAGTGGTTCTTAACCTTGTTGGAGGTACCGAACCACAGCAGTTTCATATGTGCATTCACAAAACCCTTCTTTAGTCAAAAATAGTATGTATATATTATTAATGTTGTAAATACACATCTTTATATATCTAGAAAGGCTGGTCCTAAAGCGGTAGGCATTTTTTTGGAAGTCTCAAGAAGGTAACAAATACAAGAATGTGTGTGTGTGTGTTCTTGTATTTCTACCCTTCTAGAGACATCAACAACGAAAAGTATCTTCCATATAAGGAGGTGTGAACAAGTTAGGACGTAAATCATGGTCCCAATACGGAAAACCATTGCATCTAATAGAGAATGTCTCATTTGCACCCCCGGTGGTGAAATCTATCAAAATTAGGGTGGTCCCAAAAAGGAAGGATTTTTCAAATTGACTGTGTGTCGGTTTTAAAAGTACTCCTCCTGTGGTCAACATATGAAATAACAAGTGTGTGTAAAAATTTGAAGTGCTGCCCCTCTGGCCAACATATGTAATAACAAGTGTGTGTAAGAAATTGAAATGCGCCCCCTTTGGCCAAAATTAATTAAAAATAAATAAATAAATATTTATATAAAGACATACTGTAATAACTTGAAGTAAATAATGAAGATTAAAAACCAATTACAAAAAAAAATTTAAAATATAAAAAATTAACTTAAAGCAGTCTTTTTTTCCTATAAAATTGGGAACAATTTCTCATATTCTTTCTGTTTCTGTAATATTGCGATATTTTCTCATAAAGTTATCACTTTTTTATGTAAAACGATTACTTTTTAATGCAAAATGGTGACATTTGTCATAGGAAAATCTGACTTTTATCACAATATTGCCAATTTTTTTTCGTTGTTCTTGTGAAACAGTGACATTTTTTGAGTAACATTGTGACTTTTGTCATCATTTTGCCAAGTTAAATCCCGATTATTATTAAAATATTGCCAAAAATATTTAAGTTTTCCTACAAAATTGTGACTTTTGTCGAAGTAAAATTACGACTCTTTTCTTAAAATTGCCAAAATGTAAAGTTTTTCTTGTAAAATTGCGACTGTCTTTGAGTAAAATTCCAACTTTTACCATAATATTGCACAAATGTTCAGCTTTTCTTGTAAAATTTTGACTTGCGTTGAGTAAAATTCCGACTTTTATTATAATACTGCCAACATTCAAAGTTTTTCTTGTGAAATTGTGACCTTTTTCACAACAAGCTCTACTAAAATAGGACTGAAGTGTATATCTACAAAATTAGCTAAATAAATAAATAAAAAGCTAAGATAGCCCTTTGAGCTGTTGTGATTAAGAGCTATATAAATAAACTTTGATTGATTGAGAGCATAATAGCGTTAGCATGCTAACAGGTATCATTTGTCAAGTAACAAAATATTTGACGCTGAGACGTATACCTGCAAAATTAGCATGCTAGTATTAGACTGCTAATGATTGTGCCGCGGGTGGTTAGAAAATTAGCTAAGGGGCGGGACTTTGGATTTAGGTTGCAAAGGGGTGGAAAGCTTCCGATACATTTTCGGAAACTTTCCGGAAATTTACCACGGGAAGTTAAGCTCGGGAAGTTTGGAAATTTTGGACCATTTTTTGATTATTCAAAGTTGGACACCGTCCATCTTATTAATTAGCTAAGGGGCGGGACTTTGGATTTAGGTTGCAAAGGGGTGGAAAGCTTCCAATACATTTCCGGAAACTTTCCGGAAATTTACCACGGGAAGTTAAGCTCGGGAAGTTTGGAAATTTTGGACCATTTTTTGATTATTCAAAGTTGGACACCGTCCATCTTATTAATTAGCTAAGGGGCGGGACTTTGGATTTAGGTTGCAAAGGGGTGGAAAGCTTCCGATACATTTCCGGAAACTTTCCGGAAATTTACCACGGGAAGTTAAGCTCGGGAAGTTTGGAAATTTTGGACCATTTTTTGATTATTCAAAGTTGGACACCGTCCATCTTATTAATTAGCTAAGGGGCGGGACTTTGGATTTAGGTTGCAAAGGGGTGGAAAGCTTCCGATACATTTCCGGAAACTTTCCGGAAATTTACCACGGGAAGTTAAGCTCGGGAAGTTTGGAAATTTTGGACCATTTTTTGATTATTCAAAGTTGGACACCGTCCATCTTATTCTGTAGAATAAGACGAGAAGCTTGTAAAAGACTAATGCAATGCCACACACAGATAGAAATAGTCAGCTAAACAATTGGAGTAGTCTTTAAAAATATTTTACTGATGGACAAATGAATAGAAATAGGCTAGGTGAGTGGTTCTTAACCTTGTTGGAGGTACCGAACCACAGCAGTTTCATATGTGCATTCACCGAACCCTTCTTTAGTCAAAAATAAAATGTGTTTTTTTTTTTTCAAATTCAAGACAGAGTTATATGCTTTTGGTAACACTTTAGTATGGGGAACATATTCTAAGTAACAAAGACTAAATTTAGAGTTATTTGGACACTAGGGGAACATATTCTAAGTAATGTTGCGTTTTGGACCAGTTGTTCCTCCCAGGGAATTCAAGTCACAATTCGCTCCCAAGTTCTTTCCGACACTTAAAGCTGAGTTGAAAAACCACCAGAGACAGAATAGGTATTTTGTTGTATATATTCTCAAAGCTTCGACAATATACATTTTAGATTGAGACCAGTCTAACCCTAGAACCTTCTATCCCGCACACCCAAAATGGTCTCTCTTCCCAACGCCAAAAACCTCTCTTCCCTTCCACCTCCCTAGCCATAACAAAAGCACAACGTCTCCCTAGCCATAATACATTCCAAAGAACTCAAGGTTAACACACAGAGTTTGCTTGCTGACAGAGCATGAAGAGAAGAAGTGGAAAAGACGAGCTGTTTTCAAATATGACAAAGAAATGGAAGAAGTACAACTTAAATTCGGATATATGTAAATATCTGCCTCCGACTTAATTTATATATATGCCGAATAAGGCATTAATAAGTATTTAATAATGACTAGTTAAGAGCCAATATGTTACTAATTTGCATGTTAACAAACAACTAATTAATGGTGAATATGTTCCCCATACTAAAGTGTTGCCATGTTTTTTTTACTGGTGCATAATAAAATGAAGCGTGCATGAACATCACCTTGTTCAAAGAACAAAACCAACATAGTGCATAAACTCACAACAAATTACACACCTGCAAATCAGTCAGCTGTTGCCGTATCCGTAATACGCCGATAGGGAGAAGTTTGTATTTCCGCGATGAGTCGGGTGCATACTTGCCAACCCTCCCGAAAATTCAGCGCCTCTCCCAAAAACCTCCCGGGACAAATATTCTCCCGAAAATCTCCCGATTTTCAGCCGGAGCTGGAAGCCACGCCCCCTCCAGCTCCATGCGGACCTGAGTGAGGACAGCCTTTTTTCATGACGGGAGGACAACAGGGTGACAAGAACTAAATCATCCAGACGAGAGATAAATTGTATTATTACGTTTATTTTACCTAAAAATAAATATATTTATTAATTAAAAAAAAACAAAAAAACCTAAATACATTTTTACTATATTTTGCTAAAAACACCAAAATTAATTGTGTTTTTATTTGTATTTTTTTGTGACTCCTTATTACATCCAGCCATAGAATTATACATTCAAATAAACATATTTGAAATAATTGATTTTAAATGATCATAATAATTCATTTAAAATGACCATATTTAATTATTAAAATAATTGCTTGTTTATCAACAACTTTAGCATTTTATTCATTACATTTTGAAACTCTCAGAAGCCAAGTTATGTTATATTCCTTAATATTTATTTATGCAAGTTTGAAGTATCAATTATCTAAACACAGTTTTGTTTGCATATTTTCAGGATGTAGATATCTATTAGAGATGCGCGGATAGGCAATTATTTCATCCGCAACCGCATCAGAAAGTCGTCAACCATCCGCCATCCACCCGATGTAACATTTGATCAGAACCGCACCCGCCCGCACCCGCCCGTTGTTATATATCTAATATAGACGATGCAAGGCATTAGTGAGGTTATAAAGCTTTTGCCTGTTAAAGAAAGGAGACTGATCCAATGCAGCACAGACATTCGCGTGCCACGCTGTCACGACCCAGACGCACACCAGTGCGCAATCATATGGGAGCCGCGCGGAGCGCACCTCCAAGCGCGTCTCGCTGCCGGCGACGGCCGGGTATGGGCCCGACGCTCCAGCGCCATCCATTTTCAGGGCTAGTTGATTCGGCAGGTGGGTTGTTACACACTCCTTAGCGGGTTCCGACGTCCATGGCCACCGTCCTGCTGTCTATATCAACCAGGGTGAGCCCCACCCCTTTCGTGAGCGCACTGCGCGCGGAGTGACCCCTGTTACGCGCCCCCGGCAACAGGGGTGGCGGGCAGGTAAGCTGCGCGGGCGGAGCGCGCGGAGCGACCCCTGTTACGTACGAGCCCCCGGCCACGGGGGTGGCGGGCAGGTAAGCTGCTTACCTGCTGCGCGTGACGCCGGCCGCGGCGAAGGCGGACAAGGCGGGGTGTCGGTGCGGTAGGCGCGGTGGTGACCCTGAACGTGCGTCGGGCCCTTCTCGCGGATCGCCTCAGCTACGGCTCCCGGTGGGGCCCTCTCGGGGGAAGGGGCCTCGGTCCCGGACCCCGGCGAGGCGTCCCTTCTCCGCTCCGTAAAAGTGTCCATCTCTTTTTCTTTTTTTTCTTCTGTTGTGGCATATGCTGCAGGTGCCTGCTCGTTTTTCGTATGTGGGTAACAACATTTAACTATGTATATATATTTCCCAATTGGTTTAACTGCCACCCGCCTGAATCTATTTAAAATCAAATTTTTTTTTATTTCAACCGCCCGACCCGACCCGACCCGACCCGCGGATAAAATCTAATTTTTTTAAATTTCATCCGCCCGATCCGCGGATAATCCGCGGACTCCGCGGTTGTGCCCGCAAACCGCGCATCTCTAATATATATATATATATATATATATATATATATATATATATATATATATATATGTGTGTATGAAATACTTGACTTGGTGAATTCTAGCTGTCAATATACTCCTCCCCTCTTAACCACGCCCCCAACCACGCCCTGCCCCGCCCCCGACCACGCCCCCACCCCCCACCTCCCGAAATCGGAGGTCTCAAGGTTGGCAAGTATGGTCGGGTGTGTCTTGACCTCCGCCGAACCCCTGAGGCCGACTCACCGAACCCCTAGGGTTCGATCGAACCCAGGTTAAGAACCACTGGGCTAGATGAATAAATGAACACTCAATCAGCATGCTAAATCAAACCATAACCTACATTCTTTGTATGACAACAGAATGGCTAGCGGAACAGAAGGCAGAGTTTTGATTTAGTATTTGCTAGTTGAACTTTACAGATCACAAAAAAAAGGTCAATTCCGATCGCTAACGTTGTTAGCATAAATGAATGGGATTTAACATAGAGAAAATTAGCATCACGGCTAACGGAGAAATATTTTCGGTTCATTATGAGACTGTGGTGGTACATGAACCTAGCTAGCTAGCTGATATTGGCCCCAAAATCATTTAACAAGTACAGGAACAGCTAGCTAGCTTGAGTGGAAGTCATACAGCAGGGGTGCTCATTACGTCGATCGCGAGCTACCGGTCGATCTCGGAGGGTGTGTCAGTCGATCACCAGCCAGCCATTAAAAAAATAGTCCTAAAAATGAGCGATCATAAATCTTCACTATGACGTCACTTTCGTCACTTGATTGACATTCACGGCACCCGAGGGTCTTCTGAGATGACGCTGGCTGCTGCCAGCTCATTAAAATTACCGACTGGAAGGCGAGAAACACTTTATTTCAACAGACTCTGGCGCCGTACCTGTCGTCAAAACTCCAAAGACCGACTGCACAGTTGCACAATAAAAGCTCTGCTTCATCCTGCCTGCGCTAACAAAATAAGAGTCTCAGAAAGCTGGCGTGCACAAGCTAGCAAGCTACGGAGTTTGCCGACAATGTATTTCTTGTAAAGTGTATACAAAGGAGTACGGAAGCTGGACAAATAAGATGCCAAAAACCAACCACTTTCATGTGGTATTGGACTGAAAGGAGGACTTTTTTTCTCCTCCATTCGAAAATGCGGACGTTATCAGCACCACTGTCTGATTCCAATCAATGCAAGTCATCAGAATCAGGTAATACACCAACTTATATTCTTGTCTTCATGAAAGAAAGGAATCTATATGTGTTAAACATGCTTGTATTATCTCTAAACACTTTTAACTTATTAACAATATTAACTATATGTGTTAAACATGCTTGTATTATCTTTAAACACCTTTAACTTGTTAACAATATTAACTATATGTGTTAAACATGCTTGTATTATCTTTAAACACCTTTAACTTGTTAACAATATTAACTATGTGTGTTAAACATGTTTGCATTATCACTAAACATCTTTAAGTTGTTAACAATATTAACTATATGTGTTAAACATGTTTGCATTATCTTTAAACACCTTTAACTTAACAATATTAACTATATGTGTTAAACATGCTTGTATTATCTTTAAACACCTTTAACTTGTTAACAATATTAACTATGTGTTAAACATTCTTGTATTATCATTAAACACCTTTAATTTATTAACAATATTAACTATATGTGTTAAACATGCTTGCATTATCACTAAACATCTTTAAGTTGTTAACAATATTAACTATATGTGTTAAACATGTTTGCATTATCACTAAACATCTTTAAGTTGTTAACAATATTAACTATATGTGTTAAACATGTTTGCATTATCTTTAAACACCTTTAACTTAACAATATTAACTATATGTGTTAAACATGCTTGTATTATCTTTAAACACCTTTAACTTGTTAACAATATTAACTATATGTGTTAAACATACTTGTATTATCATTAAACACCTTTAATGTATTAACAATATTAACTATATGTGTTAAACATGCTTGTATTATCTTTAAACACCTTTAACTTGTTAACAATATTAACTATATGTGTTAAACATGCTTGTATTATCTTTAAACACCTTTAACTTGTTAACAATATTAACTATGTGTTAAACATTCTTGTATTATCATTAAACACCTTTAATTTATTAACAATATTAACTATATGTGTTAAACATGCTTGCATTATCACTAAACATCTTTAAGTTGTTAACAATATTAACTATATGTGTTAAACATGTTTGCATTATCTTTAAACACCTTTAACTTAACAATATTAACTATATGTGTTAAACATGCTTGTATTATCTTTAAACACCTTTAACTTGTTAACAATATTAACTATATGTGTTAAACATACTTGTATTATCATTAAACACCTTTAATGTATTAACAATATTAACTATATGTGTTAAACATGCTTGTATTACCATTAAACACCTTTAACTTGTTAACAAAAACATATATTTCATAAATAAGTAAATATAAATTATATATATGAATGAGGTAGATCCCCACGACTTGATCAATTGAAAAGTAGCTCGCCTGCAGAAAAAGTGTGAGCACCCCTGTTATACAGTAACAAACAGTTACACCTCTATTAAACTTAAATACCATAGATCAAATATTTTTACCCCAGTAATATCATACCTGACTGGATGAAGTCCTTGGGCTCAAATACTAGTGTGGCCTCAATAGCCCTGCTGTAGTGTGTAGCATGCTGGGAATTATTATTATGTGATGGAAGAATGCCCTGCACATGTGATGGAGGAATGCACAGTGCAGGGTTGAAATTCAACTGAATTTGCATTAAATCAGGTTGTTTTAGCTAATAATCATGCTGCAAGATCTAGCATGTTGCATTCAATCTATATTCCCATTCATTCCCATGGAAAATTTCCAACTTTGAATATTCCCGGAATTTTGCAACCCAACTTTGGACACCCCAACACTAGAACATGTCGGTGACGTCACATCTGCTCAAAGACTCGTCTGGCTATTTCCAACAAGGACTCGGATGAGAGCCAAGCTTCTCCCGAGGCGACCTCACGTTAGCGCGGCTTATGGGATGATGATGGAAGACGAGGGATTAGATAGAACCTTCTGCTCTCGAGAAGCAAATCAACTTGGTGGTCTCTGCAGGGTGTTCAAGAAGACCAGCGGCAATGGGGGGCTCACGCTCTACCTGGGCAAGCGAGACTACGTGGACCACGTCACCAACGTGGACCAAGTTGGTGCGTCCCTTCCTGTTTGCGCGCGTGTGTGTGTGTGTGTGTGTGTGTGTGTTCTTGTACTTACCCTTCTTGAGACATCAACAAGGCAAAGTGCCTTCCATATGAACAAGTTAGGACCAAATTCATGGTCCCAATACGGAAAACCATTGCATCTAATAGAGAGCCAAATACTAGAGTCCGTGAACATTGCTCCAAAGTCAGGATTTACTTGTTGATATAATGTGCATACAAAAGTAAACATTGACAGGTGCAAAGGCAGCAATATGTGACAAAACAAGACGGCAGCTAATGAAGGACTTCCCTATTAATCCCCGAAAAAAACCCGGCAGGTGAACAGCTGATTTTACGACTTCCGGTGCTGACGTAAGACAACCCGCGTCCCATCTGTGAACATAGGATGAACAAATACACTACGGTACTAAGACTATAGTGGCCATTAACAGTTAGCTTCTACACAGCTGGGTTGCCCAAAGTGCGGCACAGGGGCCATCTGTGGTCCCTGACTTCTTTGTCATCGGCCTTAAGCACATTACAAAAAAACAAAAAATAAGGATCTCATTTGCACCCCCTGGTGGTGAAATCTGTCAAAATTAGGGTGGTCCCAAAAAAAGAGGGATTTTTCAAATTGACTGTGTGTCGGTTTTAAAAGTGCTCCCCCTCTGGTCAACATATGAAATAACATGTGTGTGTAAGAAATTGAAATGCGCCCCCTTTGGCCACAATTAATAATAAAAATAATAATAAATATGTATATAGAGACATACTGTAATAAATTGAAGTAAATAATGAAGATTAAAAACCAATTACAAACAAAAAAATAAAATAAAATACAAAATGAACTAATAGCAGTCTTTTTTTCTTTAAGAATTGGGAACAATTTCTCATATTCTTTCTGTGTTTGTAATATTGCGATATTTCCTCGAAAAATTATCACTTTTGTTTATGTGAAACGATTACTTTTTAATGCAAAATGGTGACATTTGTCATATAAAAATCTGAATTTTATCACAATATTGAATTTTTTTTTGTTGTTCTCGTAAAATAGTGACATTTTTGCCAATTAAAATTCCGATTATTACTATAACATTGCCAAAAACGTTCAAATTTTCTTATAAAATTGTGACTTTTGTCGAGAAAAATTACGACTCTTTTCTTAAAATTGCCAACACGTTGAGCTTTTCTTGTAAAATTGCGACTGTTATTGAGTAAAATTCCAACTTTTATCATAATATTGCACAAATGTTCAGGTTTTCTTGTAAAATTTTGACTTGCGTTGAGTAAAATTACGACTTTTGTTTTTAAAACCGCCAAAATTCTAAGTTTTTCTTGTGAAATTGTGACCTTTTTTTTGTGAAATTCAAACTCATTTTTCACCACAAGCTTTTTATAATTGCATAGTATGTATATATTATTAATGTTGTAAATACACATCTTTATATATCCATAAATCATGGTCCCAATACGGAAAACCATTGCATCTAATAGAGAATCTGTCAAAATTAGGGTGGTCCCAAAAAAAGAGGGATTTTTCAAATTGACTGTGTGTCGGTTTTAAAAGTGCTCCCCCTCTGGTCAACATATGAAATAACATGTGTGTGTAAGAAATTGAAATGCGCCCCCTTTGGCCACAATTAATAATAAAAACAATAATAAATATGTATATAGAGACATACTGTAATAAATTGAAGTAAATAATGAAGATTAAAAACCAATTACAAACAAAAAAATAAAATAAAATACAAAATGAACTAATAGCAGTCTTTTTTTCTTTAAAAATTGGGAACAATTTCTCATATTCTTTCTGTGTTTGTAATATTGCGATATTTCCTCGAAAAATTATCACTTTTGTTTATGTGAAACGATTACTTTTTAATGCAAAATGGTGACATTTGTCATATAAAAATCTGAATTTTATCACAATATTGAATTTTTTGTTGTTGTTCTCGTAAAATAGTGACATTTTTGCCAATTAAAATTCCGATTATTACTATAACATTGCCAAAAACGTTCAAATTTTCTTATAAAATTGTGACTTTTGTCGAGAAAAATTACGACTCTTTTCTTAAAATTGCCAACACGTTAAGCTTTTCTTGTAAAATTGCGACTGTTATTGAGTAAAATTCCAACTTTTATCATAATATTGCACAAATGTTCAGGTTTTCTTGTAAAATTTTGACTTGCGTTGAGTAAAATTACGACTTTTGTTTTTAAAACCGCCAAAATTCTAAGTTTTTCTTGTGAAATTGTGACCTTTTTTTTGTGAAATTCAAACTCATTTTTCACCACAAGCTTTTTATAATTGCATAGTATGTATATATTATTAATGTTGTAAATACACATCTTTATATATCCATAAATCATGGTCCCAATACGGAAAACCATTGCATCTAATAGAGAATCTGTCAAAATTAGGGTGGTCCCAAAAAAGAGGGATTTTTCAAATTGACTGGGTGTCGGTTTTAAAAGTGCTTCCCCTCTGGTCAACATATGAAATAACATGTGTGTGTAAGAAATTGAAATGCGCCCCCTTTGGCCACAATTAATAATAAAAATAATAATAAATATGTATATAGAGACATACTGTAATAAATTGAAGTAAATAATGAAGATTAAAAACCAATTACAAACAAAAAAATAAAATAAAATACAAAATGAACTAATAGCAGTCTTTTTTTCTTTAAAAATTGGGAACAATTTCTCATATTCTTTCTGTGTTTGTAATATTGCGATATTTCCTCGAAAAATTATCACTTTTGTTTATGTGAAACGATTACTTTTTAATGCAAAATGGTGACATTTGTCATATAAAAATCTGAATTTTATCACAATATTGAATTTTTTTTTGTTGTTCTCGTAAAATAGTGACATTTTTGCCAATTAAAATTACGATTATTACTATAACATTGCCAAAAACGTTCAAATTTTCTTATAAAATTGTGACTTTTGTCGAGAAAAATTACGAATCTTTTCTTAAAATTGCCAACACGTTAAGCTTTTCTTGTAAAATTGCGACTGTTATTGAGTAAAATTCCAACTTTTATCATAATATTGCACAAATGTTCAGGTTTTCTTGTAAAATTTTGACTTGCGTTGAGTAAAATTACGACTTTTGTTTTTAAAACCGCCAAAATTCTAAGTTTTTCTTGTGAAATTGTGACCTTTTTTTGTGAAATTCAAACTCATTTTTCACCACAAGCTTTTTATAATTGCATAGTATGTATATATTATTAATGTTGTAAATACACATCTTTATATATCCATAAATCATGGTCCCAATACGGAAAACCATTGCATCTAATAGAGAATCTGTCAAAATTAGGGTGGTCCCAAAAAAGAGGGATTTTTCAAATTGACTGTGTGTCGGTTTTAAAAGTGCTCCCCCTCTGGTCAACATATGAAATAACATGTGTGTGTAAGAAATTGAAATGCGCCCCCTTTGGCCACAATTAATAATAAAAAATAAATATGTATATAGAGACATACTGTAATAACTTGAAGTAAGTAATGAAGATCATTTATTTATAAGATTAAAAACCAATTACAAACAATAAAATAAAATACAAAATTAACTAAAAGCAGTCTTTTCTTCTTTTAAAATTGGGAACAAATTCTCATATTCTTTCTGTTTCTGTAATATTGCGATATTTCCTCAAAAAATTACCTTTTTTTTTTTTTATGTGAAACGACTCATTCTTAATGCAAAATGGTGACATTTGTCATATAAAAATCTGACTTTTATCACAATATTCCCAATTTTTGTTGTTGTTCTCGTAAAAGAGTGACATTTTTGCCAATTAAAATTCCGATTATTACTATAACATTGCCAAAAACGTTCAAATTTTCTTATAAAATTGTGACTTTTGTCGAGAAAAATTACGACTCTTTTCTTAAAATTGCCAACACGTTAAGCTTTTCTTGTAAAATTGCGACTGTTATTGAGTAAAATTCCAACTTTTATCATAATATTGCACAAATGTTCAGGTTTTCTTGTAAAATTTTGACTTGCGTTGAGTAAAATTACGACTTTTGTTTTTAAAACCGCCAAAATTCTAAGTTTTTCTTGTGAAATTGTGACCTTTTTTTTGTGAAATTCAAACTCATTTTTCACCACAAGCTTTTTATAATTGCATAGTATGTATATATTATTAATGTTGTAAATACACATCTTTATATATCCATAAATCATGGTCCCAATACGGAAAACCATTGCATCTAATAGAGAATCTGTCAAAATTAGGGTGGTCCCAAAAAAAGAGGGATTTTTCAAATTGACTGGGTGTCGGTTTTAAAAGTGCTCCCCCTCTGGTCAACATATGAAATAACATGTGTGTGTAAGAAATTGAAATGCGCCCCCTTTGGCCACAATTAATAATAAAAATAATAATAAATATGTATATAGAGACATACTGTAATAAATTGAAGTAAATAATGAAGATTAAAAACCAATTACAAACAAAAAAATAAAATAAAATACAAAATGAACTAATAGCAGTCTTTTTTTCTTTAAAAATTGGGAACAATTTCTCATATTCTTTCTGTGTTTGTAATATTGCGATATTTCCTCGAAAAATTATCACTTTTGTTTATGTGAAACGATTACTTTTTAATGCAAAATGGTGACATTTGTCATATAAAAATCTGAATTTTATCACAATATTGAATTTTTTTTTGTTGTTCTCGTAAAATAGTGACATTTTTGCCAATTAAAATTCCGATTATTACTATAACATTGCCAAAAACGTTCAAATTTTCTTATAAAATTGTGACTTTTGTCGAGAAAAATTACGACTCTTTTCTAAAAATTGCCAACACGTTAAGCTTTTCTTGTAAAATTGCGACTGTTATTGAGTAAAATTCCAACTTTTATCATAATATTGCACAAATGTTCAGGTTTTCTTGTAAAATTTTGACTTGCGTTGAGTAAAATTACGACTTTTGTTTTTAAAACCGCCAAAATTCTAAGTTTTTCTTGTGAAATTGTGACTTTTTTTTGTGAAATTCAAACTCATTTTTCACCACAAGCTTTTTATAATTGCATAGTATGTATATATTATTAATGTTGTAAATACACATATTTATATATCCATAAATCATGGTCCCAATACGGAAAACCATTGCATCTAATAGAGAATGTTTCATTTGCACCCCCGGTGGTGATATCTATCAAAATTAGGGTGGGCCCAAAAAAGAGGGATTTTTCAAATTGACTGTGTGTCGGTTTTAAAAGTGCTCCCCCTCTGGTCAACATATGAAATAACATGTGTGTGTAAGAAATTGAAATGCGCCCCCTTTGGCCACAATTAATAATAAAAAATAAATATGTATATAGAGACATACTGTAATAACTTGAAGTAAATAATGAAGATCGTTTATTTATAAGATTAAAAACCAATTACAAACAATAAAATAAAATACAAAATGAACTAAAAGCAGTCTTTTCTTCTTTTAAAATTGGGAACAAATTTTCATATTCTTTCTGTTTCTGTAATATTGCGATATTTCCTCAAAGAATTATCTTTTTTTTTTTTAATGTGAAACGACTCATTTTTAATGCAAAATGGTGACATTTGTCATATAAAAATCTGACTTTTATCACAATATTGCCCATTTTTGTTGTTGTTCTCGTAAAATAGTGACATTTTTGCCAAGTAAAATTCAAATTGTTACTATAACATTGCCAAAAATGTTAAAGTTTTCTTATGAAAGTGTGACTTTTGTCGAGAAAAATTACGACTCTTTTCTTAAAATTGCCAACATGTTAAGCTTTTCTTGTAAAATTACGACTGCTATTAGGTAAAATTCCAACTTTTATCATAATATTGCACAAATGTTCAGGTTTTCTTGTAAAATTTTGACTTGCGTTGAGTAAAATTCTGACTTTTATTATAGTACTGCCAAAATTCAAAGTTTTTCTTGTGAAATTGTGACCTTTTTTGTGAAATTCAAATTAATTTTTCACAACAACCTTAATTACATTTGCATAGTATGTATATTTTTTGGAGGTCTCAAGAAGGTAACAAATAATACAAGTATGTGTGTGTGTGTTCTTGTATTTCTACCCTTCTTGAGACATTAACAAGGAAAAGTAGCTTCCATATGAGGAGGTGTGAACAAGTTAGGACATAAATCATGGTCCCAATATACTATACTGCATCTAATAGAGAATGTCTCATTTGCACCCCTGGTGGTGACATCTATCAAAATTAGGGTGGTCCCAAAAAAGAGGGATTTTTCAAATTGACTGTGTGTTGGTTTTAAAAGTGCTCCCCCTCTGGTCAACATATGAAATAACATGTGTGTGTAAGAAATTGAAATGCGCCCCCTTTGGCCACAATTAATAATAAAAAATAAATATGTATATAGAGACATACTGTAATAACTTGAAGTAAATAATGAAGATCATTTATTTATAAGATTAAAAACCAATTACAAACAATACAATAAAATACAAAATTAACTAAAAGCAGTCTTTTCTTCTTTTAAAATTGGGAACAAATTCTCATATTCTTTCTGTTTCTGTAATATTGCGATATTTCCTCAAAAAATTACCTTTTTTTTTTATGTGAAACGACTCATTCTTAATGCAAAATGGTGACATTTGTCATATAAAAATCTGACTTTTATCACAATATTGCCAATTTTTGTTGTTGTTCTCGTAAAATAGTGACATTTTTGCCAAGTAAAATTCAAATTGTTACTATAACGTTGCCAAAAATGTTAAAGTTTTCTTATGAAAGTGTGACTTTTGTCGAGAAAAATTACGACTCTTTTCTTAAAATTGCCAACATGTTAAGCGTTACTTGTAAAATTACGACTGCTATTAGGTAAAATTCCAACTTTTATCATAATATTGCACAAATGTTCAGGTTTTCTTGTAAAATTTTGACTTGCGTTGAGTAACATTCGGACTTTTATTATAGTACTGCCAAAATTCAAAGTTTTTCTTGTGAAATTGTGACCTTTTTTTTGTGAAATTCAAACTAATTTTTCACAACAACCTTATTTATATTTGCATAGTATGTATATTTTTTGGAGGTCCCATGAAGGTAACAAATACAAGTATGTGTGTGTGTGTTCTTGTATTTCTACCCTTCTTGAGACATCAACAAGGAAAAGTAGCTTCCATATGAGGAGGTGTGAACAAGTTAGGACATAAATCATGGTCCCAGTATACTATATTGCATCTAATAGAGAATGTCTCATTTGGTGAAATCTATCAAAATTAGGGTGGTCCCAAAAAGGAGGGATTTTTCAAATTGACTGTGTGTCGGTTTTAAAAGTACTCCCCCTCTGGTCAACATATGAAATAACAAGTGTGTGTAAAAATTCGAAGTGCTCCCCCTCTGGCCAAAATATGTAATAACAAGTGTGTGTAAGAAATTGAAATGCGCCCCCTTTGGCCAAAATTAATTTAAAAAAAATAAATAAATCTGTATATAGAGACATACTGTAATAACTTGAAGTAAATAATGAAGATTAAAAACCAATTCCAAAAAAAAATTAAAAATATAAAAAATTAACTTAAAGCAGTCTTTTTTTCCTATAAAATTGGGAACAATTTCTCATATTATTTCTGTTTCTGTAATATTGCGATATTTCCTCGTAAAGTTATCACTTTTTAATGTAAAACGATTACTTTTTAATGCAAAATGGTGACATTTGTCATAGGAAAATCGGACTTTTATCACAATATTGCCAATTTTTTTCCCGTTGTTCTTGTGAAACAGTGACATTTTTTGAGTAACATTGTGACTTTTGTTATCATTTTGCCAAGTTAAATTCCGATTATTATTAAAATATTGCCAAAAATATTTAAGTTTTTCTATAAAATTGTGACTTTGTATTGACTTTTGTCGAAGTAATATTACGACTCTTTTCTTAAAATTGCCAAAATTTAAAGTTTTTCTTGTAAAATTGCGAATGTTTTTGAGTAAAATTCCAACTTTTATCATAATATTGCACAAATGTTCAGCTTTTCTTGTAAAATTTTGACTTGCGTTGAGTAAAATTCCGACTTTTATTATAATACTGCCAAAATTCAAAGTTTTTCTTGTGAAATTGTGACTTTTTTCACAACAAGCTCTTTTATATTTGCATATTATGTATATATTATTAATGTTGTAAATACAAATTGTCAGGTGCAAACACTGATGACATCTATTAAACAGACAAGAAGCAAGGAATCAGGCAGAGACAGAGTTAAATTTTACTCATGAGGAGAGACGTATTAGGCTGTACTCTCAGTTACAGTTCCAACCTACGCTCTAAGGCACAGCCCACGTGCTCCACTATTTATTCGGGAGGTCCCTGGTTACATCACTGAGGCTGCTTCTGAAGGAAGGGGGGTAATTTCAGCAGCCCCAGTTAGACACAATATATGATTATTCAGAAATGGAAATGTGCTGACACTTGTGATATCGCCCTGTGTCTGCTTTGTCTGCGTCATGGTACTCGATGTTCGCCGTTGACAGTCAGCAGGCCGGATCTGGACACAAACACTGATACGAGACGACTCGCAATCCAGGATTGCAAGTTGTCCCTTTGCACAGATAGAAAAGTACAACTTCAGCACAATTGATAATAACTATAGCAACGGCTTTTATGTATAAGAGTTGTGTGATAACTTATACATAATTATTCTAACACCAATCTTTATATATCTAGAAAGGGTAATCCTAAAGAGGTAGGCATTTTTCAGAGGTCTCAAGAAGGGAACAAGTACAAGAATGTGTGTGTGTGTGTGTGTGCGTGTGTGTGTGCGTGTGCGTGTGTGTGTGCGTGTGCGTGTGTGTGTGTGTGCGTGTGTGTGTGTGTGTGTGTGTGTGTGTGTGTGTGTGTGTGTGAGCGTTGTGTAACTCTCATGTCTTTCAGATGGCGTCGTCAAGCTCGACACAGCAAACTTCGGGGACAGAAAAGGTGACGTCGGGATCCCACGACGAGGGGGGGAGGGGGGGAGATTATTGCTATGCTAACATGCTAGCATGCTAAAATGCTAACCGCCACGGTGCGTTTTGCGTGTAGTGTTCGTGCAGCTGGCGTGCGCCTTCCGCTACGGCAGCGACGACCTGGACGTGATGGGCCTGTGCTTCAGGAAGGACATCTGGATCAAGCAGGTCCAGATCTACCCGGAAGACCACAAGCCCGCGCTCAGCGCCATGCACGACACCCTGATGAAGAAGGCGGGCGACAACTCGTACCCTTTCACTTTCGAGGTACGGCGACAAACGCAAACTGACCAAGCTAGTCAGTTAGTCTAACACTGACCAACACAGGGCAACTATAATGCTAATGCTAATGCTACATGCTACATGCTAACAAATGTGTTGTGGCTGCCTTCTTCTCCCGTGTGTGTGTGTGTGTGTGTAGATTGCCAACAACCTCCCATGTTCAGTTTCACTGCAGCCCGGACCAGACGACAAGGGCAAGGTACACAACAACAACACGCTAATTGTATACATGGCATTACAATAAGTGGCCACCAGAGGGAGCTATGCTGTATTAACGCAGACCTTTTGCTATAACCACTCCCTACAACTTTGGTATTTATGAATGAATGCGTGTCTGTGTGTGTGTGTGTGTGTGTGTGTACTTAATAGGGACATGGCTCTGTTTACACAGTCACCTTTAGGGGACCTCTGACGGTATGGGGACCAAAAAACAGGTCCCCTAAAGGGAAACCTTTTTAAATGATAGTCAGATCCATTCTGAAGATGCCTAAGTGATTTTTAAGCTTTGGCCCATAAAACATGTTTACTGGTTAGTTTGAGTGTGAGACATTTGCACATTTTCCCTTTTTTTTTTTAAATGGTCCTCAATAGTCACGTACAAATGTGTGTGAATTATGCAAAATTATTTAAATTTGGTCCCCATGAATCATATTAACTCTTTTTTTCCCCACGGTCCCCAGTAAGAATGATCAGCACATTACTTCATCAATCCAGAGATTTAAAGACGTGTATGAGCTAACCGGGCAGTGGCCATTTTACCTAATGTATTTTTTGGAGTATAAGTCGCTCCGGAGTATAAATCGCACCGGTCGAAAATGCATGATAAAGAAGGGAAAAACATATATAAGTCGCACTGGAGTATAAGTCGCATTTTTGAGGGAAATTTATTTGATAAAACCCAACACCAAGAATAGACATTTGAAAGGCAATTTAAAATAAATTAAAGCTGATTTTGAGTTTTGGGGTTTGGTTTTTTGATTAGATCGTAATTTTCCACCAATTTGGTGAGTTTTGAAGCATGTTAAGGGGGTCAAATTACAGCTCAAAGAGGCGGCGGTATAATAATAAAACGCTAGAAATTCAATAGGGACTCGGTCCCTAATAAAGAATAGTGAACAACAGGCCGAATAAGTGTACGTTATATGAGGCATAAATAACCAACTGGTATGTTAACGTAACATATTATGGTAAGAGTCATTCAAATAACTATAACATATAGAACATGCTATACGTTTACCAAACAATCTGTCACTCCTAATCACTAAATCCCATGAAATCTTATACGTCTAGTCTCTTACGTGAATGAGATCAATAATATTATTTGATATTTTACGGTAATGTGTTAATAATTTCACACATAAGTCGCTCCGGGGTATAAGTCGCACCGGTCGAAAATGCATGATAAAGAAGGGAAAAACATATATAAGTCGCACTGGAGTATAAGTCGCATTTTTGGGGGAAAGTTATTTGATAAAACCCAACACCAAGAATAGACATTTGAAAGGCAATTTAAAATAAATTAAAGCTGCAAGCAGCAATGGACGGGACTCACTTTGAGAGCTCATAAAATCCAAACCGGAGCAGTAATTAAAACTCTTTCATCAACTTTTAATCAGAAGGGTTCAATCTCTCTCCTGTGCTAGTTTGAAGCCGACACGACAAACGCGCTCAGAGGAGATAATGTTTGAAAAAAGGTGACTGTTTTTACACAACTTTTGTTTTGAAGGGGGAATTGCAAATTTCCTGTTGATTTTTGCTGGGGGTTGTCAGTGTATGAAATATAGGTCTAAGTGAAACCTACATAGAGGTTTTTGTTTCATGTCTGCACGACATTCCTACTGGGAGTTACAGGCAGTTTTGTCTGTGTTTTCTTCCTAGGGGGCGCTGGAGCGCAATTTTGAGTTTTGGGGTTTGGTTTTTTGATTAGATCGTAATTTTCCGCCAATTTGGTGAGTTGTGAAGCATGTTAAGGGGGTCAAATTACAGCTCAAAGAGGCGGCGGTATAATAATAAAACGCTAGAAATGCAATAGGGTCCTCTGTCCCAAAGGGACTCGGTCCCTAATAAAGAATAGTGAACAACAGGCTGAATAAGTGTACGTTACATGAGGCATAAATAACCAACTGGTATGTTAACGTAACATATTATGGTAAGAGTCATTCAAATAACTATAACATATAGAACATGCTATACGTTTACCAAACAATCTGTCACTCCTAATCGCTAAATCCCATGAAATCTTATACGTCTAGTCTCTTACGTGAATGAGATCAATAATATTATTTGATATTTTATGGTAATGTGTTAATAATTTCACACATAAGTCGCTCCGGAGTATAAGTCGCACCGGTCGAAAATGCATGATAAAGAAGGGAAAAACATATATAAGTCGCACTGGAGTATAAGTCGCATTTTTGGGGGAAATTTATTTGATAAAACCCAACACCAAGAATAGACATTTGAAAGGCAATTTAAAATAAATTAAAGCTGCAAGCAGCAATGGACGGGGACTCACTTTGAGGGCTCATAAAATCCAAACCAGAGCAGTAATTAAAACTCGTTCATCAACTTTTAATCAGAAGGGTTCAATCTCTCTCCTGTGCTAGTTTGAAGCCGACACGACAAACGCGCTCAGAGGAGATAATGTTTGAATAAAGGTGACTGTTTTTACACAACTTTTGTTTTGAAGGGGGAATTGCAAATTTCCTGTTGATTTTTGCTGGGGGTTGTCAGTGTATGAAATATTGGTCTAAGTGAGACCTACATAGAGGTTTTTGTTTCATGTCTGCACGACATTCCTACTGGGAGTTACAGGCAGTTTTGTCTGTGTTTTCTTCCTAGGGGGCGCTAGAGCGCAATTTTGAGTTTGGGGGTTTGGTTTTTTGATTAGATCGTAATTTTCCGCCAATTTGGTGAGTTTTGAAGCATGTTAAGGGGGTCAAATTACAGCTCAAAGAGGCGGCGGTATAATAATAAAACGCTAGAAATTCAATAGGGACTCGGTCCCTAATAAAGAATAGTGAACAACAGGCTGAATAAGTGTACGTTATATGAGGCATAAATAACCAACTGGTATGTTAACGTAACATATTATGGTAAGAGTCATTCAAATAACTATAACATATAGAACATGCTATACGTTTACCAAACAATCTGTCACTCCTAATCACTAAATCCCATGAAATCTTATACGTCTAGTCTCTTACGTGAATGAGATCAATAATATTATTTGATATTTTACGGTAATGTGTTAATAATTTCACACATAAGTCGCTCCGGGGTATAAGTCGCACCGGTCGAAAATGCATGATAAAGAAGGGAAAAACATATATAAGTCGCACTGGAGTATAAGTCGCATTTTTGGGGGAAATTTATTTGATAAAACCCAACACCAAGAATAGACATTTGAAAGGCAATTTAAAATAAATTAAAGCTGCAAGCAGCGATGGACGGGACTCACTTTGAGAGCTCATAAAATCCAAACCGGAGCAGTAATTAAAACTCTTTCATCAACTTTTAATCAGAAGGGTTCAATCTCTCTCCTGTGCTAGTTTGAAGCCGACACGACAAACGCGCTCAGAGGAGATAATGTTTGAAAAAAGGTGACTGTTTTTACACAACTTTTGTTTTGAAGGGGGAATTGCAAATTTCCTGTTGATTTTTGCTGGGGGTTGTCAGTGTATGAAATGTAGGTCTAAGTGAAACCTACATAGAGGTTTTTGTTTCATGTCTGCACGACATTCCTACTGGGAGTTACAGGCAGTTTTGTCTCTGTTTTCTTCCTAGGGGGCGCTAGAGCGCAATTTTGAGTTTTGGGGTTTGGTTTTTTGATTAGATCGTAATTTTCCGCCAATTTGGTGAGTTTTGAAGCATGTTAAGGGGGTCAAATTACAGCTCAAAGAGGCGGCGGTATAATAATAAAACGCTAGAAATTCAATAGGGTCCTCTGTCCCAAAGGGACTCGGTCCCTAATAAAGAATAGTGAACAACAGGCCGAATAAGTGTACGTTATATGAGGCATAAATAACCAACTGGTATGTTAACGTAACATATTATGGTAAGAGTCATTCAAATAACTATAACATATAGAACATGCTATACGTTTACCAAACAATCTGTCACTCATAATCGCTAAATCCCATGAAATCTTATACGTCTAGTCTCTTACGTGAATGAGCAAAATAATATTATTTGATATTTTACGGTAATGTGTTAATAATTTCACACATAAGTCGCTCCTGAGTATAAGTCGCACCCCCGGCCAAACTATGAAAAAAACTACGATTTATAGTCCGAAAAATACAGTAATTTTTTTTATGCCTCCACAACCTGTAGAAAGGCTGGTCCCCACAAGTGATGATCAAAAACTTGGTCCCCATTCCAAATGATAACCAGTGTGTGTGTGTGTGTGTGTGTGTGTGTGTGTGTGTGTGTGTGTGTGTGTGTGTGTGTGTGTGTGTGTGTGTGTGTGTCTTGCAGGCTTGCGGCGTGGACTTCGAGGTGAAGGCGTACCTGGCCATGGAGAAGTGTGACCCCAACGAGACCATAGAGAAGAAGTGTGTGGACCCTTTCCCCGTCCCACGTCCGCTCGCTTTCCCGCTGACGGCGTCTTCTCTCGTGTTGCCTTCAGGGACACGGCTCGCCTCATCATCCGTAAAATCCAGTACGCCCCCTCCCAGGTGGGCGCCGGGCCCAAGGCGGACGTCTGCAAAAGCTTCATGATGTCGGACAAGCCGGTCCATCTGGAGGCGTCCCTGGAGAAAGACGTACGTTTGCACGCTGAAATAGTCGCTAATATGGAGGATAACATGGCGGGCGATAGGCGCGCTAGCGTGGTTGCTATCATGTTTGCAAACACGGTTGTTAGCACTTGTGATAACGTAGTTGCTAACACTGTCACTGGCACGTCAATAGTTGGATGTCTGCAGAGGTTTGTCTCGACAGAACAAAGTTCATTTAAATGGTTGCTAAAACACGTGCTAACATAAGCACACTTGCTAACATGGTTGCTAAGACGCTTGCTAAGACACCTGTTAACATGGTCACTAATATGGTTTCTATCACGCCTGCTAACATGGTTGCTAAGACACCTGTTAACATGGTCACTAATATGGTTTCTATCACGCCTGCTAACATGGTTGTTAGCACATGCGCTAACGTAGTTGCTAATATGGATGATAACATGGTCACTAGCACGTGTGCATACATGGTTGCTAACATGGTTGCTAAAACACATGCTAACATAAGCACGCTTGCTAACATGGTTGCTAAGACGCTTGCTAAGGCACCTGTTAACACGGTCACTAATATGGTTTCTATCACGTCTGCTAAAATGGTTGTTAGCACATGCGCTAACATAGTTGCTAATATGGATGATAACATGGTCACTAGCACGTGTGCATACATGGTTGCTAAAACACATGCTAACATAAGCACGCTTGCTAACATGGTTACTAAGACACCTGTTAACATGGTCACTAATATCGTTTCTATCACGCCTGCTAGCATAGTTGCTAGTATGGATGATAACATGGTCACTAGCACGTGTGCATACATGGTTGCTAAAACACATGCTAACATAAGCACGCTTGCTAACATGGTTGCTAGGACACCTGTTAACATGGTCACTAATATCGTTTCTATCACGCCTGTTAACATAGTTGCTAATATGGATGATAACATGGTCACTAGCACGTGTGCATACATGGTTGCTAAAACACATGCTAACATAAGCACGCTTGCTAACATGGTTACTAAGACACCTGTTAACATGGTCACTAATATCGTTTCTATCACGCCTGTTAACATAGTTGCCAAAATGGATGATAACATGGTCATTAGCACGTGTGCATACATGGTTGCTAAAACACATGCTAACATAAGCATGCTTGCTAACATGGTTGCTAAGACACCTGTTAACATGGTCACTAATATCGTTTCTATCACGCCTGCTAACATAGTTGCTAATATGGATGATGACATGGTCACTAGCACGTGTGCATACATGGTTGCTAAAACACATGCTAACATAAGCACGCTTGCTAACATGGTTGCTAGGACACCTGTTAACATGGTCACTAATACCGTTTATATCACGCCTGTTAACATAGTTGCTAATATGGATGATAACATGGTCACTAGCACGTGTGCATACATGGTTGCTAAAACACATGCTAACATAAGCACGCTTGCTAACATGGTTGCTAGGACACCTGTTAACATGGTCACTGATATCGTTTCTATCACGCCTGTTAACATAGTTGCTAATATGGATGATAACATGGTCACTAGCACGTGTGCATACATGGTTGCTAAAACACATGCTAACATAAGAATGCTTGCTAACATGGTTGCTAAGACACCTGTTAACACAGTCACTAATATTGTTTCTATCACGCCTGCTCACATGGTTGTTAGCACATGCGCTAACATAGTTGCTAATATGAATGATAACAAGGTCACTAGCACGTGTGCATACATGGTTGCTAACATGGTTGCTAAAACACATGCTAACATAAGCACGCTTGCTAACATGGTTGCTAAGACACCTGTTAACATGGTCACTAATATCGTTTCTATCACGCCTGCTAACATAGTTGCTAATATGGATGATAACACGGTCACTAGCACGTGTGCATACATGGTTGCTAAAACACATGCTAACACAAGCACGCTTGCTAACACGGTTGCTAGGACACCTGTTAACATGGTCACTAATATCGTTTCTATCACGCCTGCTATCATAGTTGCTAATATGGATGATAACATGGTCACTAGCACGTGTGCATACATGGTTGCTAAAACACATGCTAACATAAGCACGCTTGCTAACATGGTTGCTAGGACACCTGTTAACATGGTCACTAATATCGTTTATATCACGCCTGTTAACATAGTTGCTAATATGGATGATAACATGGTCACTAGCACGTGTGCATACATGGTTGCTAAAACACATGCTAACATAAGCACACTTGCTAAGACGCTTGCTAAGACACCTGTTAACATGGTCACTAATATTGTTTCTATCACGCCTGCTCACATGGCTGTTAGCACATGCGCTAACATAGTTGCTAATATGGATGATAACTTAGTCACTAGCACGTGTGCATACATGGTTGCTAACATGGTTGCTAAAACACATGCTAACATAAGCACGCTTGCTAATATGGTTACTAAGACACCTGTTAACATGGTCACTAATATCGTTTCTATCACGCCTGCTAACATAGTTGCTAATATGGATGATAACTTAGTCACTAGCACATGTGCATACATGGTTGCTAAAACACATGCTAACATAAGAATGCTTGCTAACATGGTTGCTAAGACACCTGTTAACACAGTCACTAATATGGTTTCTATCACGCCTGCTCACATGGTTGTTAGCACATGCGCTAACATAGTTGCCAATATGGATGATAACACGGTCACTAGCACGTGTGCATACATGGTTGCTAAAACACATGCTAACATAAGCACGCTTGCTAACATGGTTGTTGGACACCTGTTGACATGGTCACTAATACCGTTTATATCACGCCTGTTAACATAGTTGCTAATATGGATGATAACATGGTCACTAGCACGTGTGCATACATGGTTGCTAAAACACATGCTAACATAAGCACGCTTGCTAACATGGTTGCTAGGACACCTGTTAACATGGTCACTAATATCGTTTCTATCACGCCTGTTAACATAGTTGCTAATATGGATGATAACATGGTCACTAGCACGTGTGCATACATGGTTGCTAAAACACATGCTAACATAAGAATGCTTGCTAACATGGTTGCTAAGACACCTGTTAACACAGTCACTAATATTGTTTCTATCACGCCTGCTCACATGGTTGTTAGCACATGCGCTAACATAGTTGCTAATATGAATGATAACATGGTCATGAGCACGTGTGCATACATGGTTGCTAACATGGTTGCTAAAACACATGCTAACATAAGCACGCTTGCTAACACGGTTGCTAAGGCACCTGTTAACATGGTCACTAATATCGTTTCTATCACGCCTGCTAACATAGTTGCTAATATGGATGATAACATGGTCATGAGCACGTGTGCATACATGGTTGCTAACATGGTTGCTAAAACACATGCTAACATAAGCACGCTTGCTAACACGGTTGCTAAGGCACCTGTTAACATGGTCACTAATATCGTTTCTATCACGCCTGCTAACATAGTTGCTAATATGGATGATAACATGGTCATGAGCACGTGTGCATACATGGTTGCTAACATGGTTGCTAAAACACATGCTAACATAAGCACGCTTGCTAACACGGTTGCTAAGGCACCTGTTAACATGGTCAATAATATCGTTTCTATCACGCCTGCTAACATAGTTGCTAATATGGATGATAACATGGTCACTAGCACGTGTGCATACATGGTTGCTAACATGGTTGCTAAAACACATGCTAACATAAGCACGCTCGCTAACACGGTTGCTAAGGCACCTGTTAACATGGTCACTAATATCGTTTATATCACGCCTGCTAACATAGTTGCTAATATGGATGATAACATAGTCACTAGCACGTGTGCATACATCGTTGCTAACATGGTTGCTAAAACATATGCTAACATAAGCACGCTTGCTAACACGGTTGCTAAGGTACCTGTTAACATGGTCACTAATATCGTTTATATCACGCCTGCTAACATAGTTGCTAATATGGATGATAACATGGTCACTAGCACGTGTGCATACATGGTTGCTAACATGGTTGCTAAAACACATGCTAACATAAGCACGCTTGCTAACATGGTTACTAAGACACCTGTTAACATGGTCACTAATATCGTTTCTATCACGCCTGCTAACATAGTTGCTAGTATGGATGATAACATAGTCACTAGCACGTGTGCATACATGGTTGCTAACATGGTTGCTAAAACACATGCTAACATAAGCACGCTTGCTAACATGGTTACTAAGACACCTGTTAACATGGTCACTAATATCGTTTCTATCACGCCTGCTAACATAGTTGCTAATATGGATGATAACATGGTCGCTAGCACGTGTACATACATGGTTGCTAACATGGTTGCTAAAACACATGCTAACATAAGCACGCTTGCTAACACGGTTGCTAGGACACCTGTTAACATGGTCACTAATATCGTTTCTATCACGCCTGCTAACATAGTTGCTAATATGGATGATAACATGGTCACTAGCACGTGTGCATACATGGTTGCTAAAACACATGCTAACATAAGCACGCTTGCTAACATGGTTGCTAGGACACCTGTTAACATGGTCACTAATATCGTTTCTATAACGCCTGCTAACATAGTTGCTAATATGGATGATAACATGGTCACTAGCACGTGTGCATACATGGTTGCTAAAACACATGCTAACATAAGCACGCTTGCTAACATGGTTGCTAGGACACCTGTTAACATGGTCATTAATATCGTTTCTATCACGCCTGTTAACATAGTTGCTAATATGGATGATAACATGGTCACTAGCACGTGTGCATACATGGTTGCTAAAACACATGCTAACATAAGAATGCTTGCTAACATGGTTGCTAAGACACCTGTTAACACAGTCACTAATATTGTTTCTATCACGCATGCTCACATGGTTGTTAGCACATGCGCTAACATAGTTGCTAATATGGATGATAACATAGTCACTAGCACGTGTGCATACATCGTTGCTAACATGGTTGCTAAAACACATGCTAACATAAGCACGCTTGCTAACACGGTTGCTAAGGTACCTGTTAACATGGTCACTAATATCGTTTATATCACGCCTGCTAACATAGTTGCTAATATGGATGATAACATGGTCACTAGCACGTGTGCATACATGGTTGCTAACATGGTTGCTAAAACACATGCTAACATAAGCACGCTTGCTAACATGGTTACTAAGACACCTGTTAACATGGTCACTAATATCGTTTCTATCACGCCTGCTAACATAGTTGCTAGTATGTATGATAACATAGTCACTAGCACGTGTGCATACATGGTTGCTAACATGGTTGCTAAAACACATGCTAACATAAGCACGCTTGCTAACATGGTTGCTAGGACACCTGTTAACATGGTCACTAATATCGTTTCTATCACGCCTGTTAACATAGTTGCCAAAATGGATGATAACATAGTCATTAGCACGTGTGCATACATGGTTGCTAAAACACATGCTAACATAAGAATGCTTGCTAACATGGTTGCTAAGACACCTGTTAACACAGTCACTAATATAGTTTATATCACGCCTGCTAACATGGTTGTTAGCACATGCGCTAACATAATTGCTAATATGGATGATAACATGGTCACGAGCACGTGTGCATACTTGGTTGCTAACATGGTTGCTAAAACACATGCTAACATAAGCACGCTTGCTAACATGGTTGCTAAGTCACCTGTTAACATGGTCACTAATATCGTTTCTATCACGCCTACTCACATGGTTGTTAGCACATGCGCTAACATAGTTGCTAATATGGATGATAACATGATCGCTAACACGCTTGCCAACATGGTTGTTAGCACATGTGCTGACATGGTTGCTCAAACGCGTACTAACATGGTCACTAGCATAATCGCTAACATGGTTGCTAGCACATTCTCTATACATGGTTGCTATCACGCTTGCTAACATAGTCACTAGCACACTGGTTGCTAGAATGCTTACCAACATGGTCACGAGCGGGTGCTAGCACACGCGCTAACGCAGTTGCTAAATGGATGACAATGCGGTTGCCTACACGAATACTAACATTGTCCGATCGTTATAGTGTTTCACTAAAGCTGGAGCTGTTTAGCACACAGCTTCTAAAACTTGTAGCTCATCCTCCTTATATTCAGCCTCAAAAATATAAGGTTCTGGATCATTATTTGTCCCAAATTATATACCAATGATAGATTTAAGTTTTTTTTTCTTCTTGTGGACTATAAGGTAATGTCACACTTAATGGCTACTCTATTAAATC
Source organism: Nerophis lumbriciformis (assembly GCF_033978685.3). Taxonomy (NCBI): domain Eukaryota; kingdom Metazoa; phylum Chordata; class Actinopteri; order Syngnathiformes; family Syngnathidae; genus Nerophis; species Nerophis lumbriciformis. Next base: position 51,139,673 of record NC_084556.2, read on the forward strand.
TGCCCATGGACTGGCATGGGAAAACATGTTATTTCGTAGTCTAGCAGATGCTACACTAACATGGTCGCTAATATGTTTGCTGGGACATACCACTATCACGCTTGCTGACGTGGTGATTAGCACGCTCGCCAATATGCCCGCTGACTTGGTTGCTAAAACACATGCTAACATAAGCACGCTTGCTAACACGGTTGCTAAGGCACCTGTTAACATGGTCACTAATATCGTTTATATCACGCCTGCTAACATAGTTGCTAATATGGATGATAACATAGTCACTAGCACGTGTGCATACATGGTTGCTAAAACACATGCTAACATAAGAATGCTTGCTAACATGGTTGCTAAGACACCTGTTAACATGGTCACTAATATGGTTTCTATCACGCCTGCTCACATGGTTGTTAGCACATGCGCTAACATAGTTGCCAATATGGATGATAACACGGTCACTAGCACGTGTGCATACTTGGTTGCTAACATGGTTGCTAAAACACACGCTAACATAAGCACGCTTGCTAACATGGTTGCTAAGTCACCTGTTAACACAGTCACTAATATAGTTTGTATCACGCCTGCTAACATGGTTGTTAGCACATGCGCTAACATAGTTGCTAATATGGATGATAACATGATCGCTAACACGCTTGCCAACATGGTTGTTAGCACATGTGCTGACATGGTTGCTCAAACGCGTACTAACATGGTCACTAGCATAATCGCTAACATGGTTGCTAGCACATTCTCTATACATGGTTGCTATCACGCTTGCTAACATAGTCACTAGCACACTGGTTGCTAGAATGCTTACCAACATGGTCACGAGCGGGTGCTAGCACACGCGCTAACGCAGTTGCTAAATGGATGACAATGCGGTTGCCTACACGAATACTAACATTGTCCGATCGTTATAGTGTTTCACTAAAGCTGGAGCTGTTTAGCACACAGCTTCTAAAACTTGTAGCTCATCCTCCTTATATTCAGCCTCAAAAATATAAGGTTCTGGATCATTATTTGTCCCAAATTATATACCAATGATAGATTTAAGTTTTTTTTTCTTCTTGTGGACTATAAGGTAATGTCACACTTAATGGCTACTCTATTAAATCTGCCTATGGACTGGCATGGGAAAACATGTTATTTCGTAGTCTAGCAGATGCTACACTAACATGGTCGCTAATATGTTTGCTGGGACATATCACTATCACTATCTCGCTAGCATGCTAACACGTCACGTTTGCAGCTCTACTTCCACGGCGAGTCCATCCCCATCAAGATGAAGGTGAACAACGAGAGCAACAAAACGGTGAAGAAGATCAAGGTCACAGGTTGGTAGCTGCGCCTCGCTCAAGGTCACCCATTGCGCTGCGAAGATCACTCAAGGTCACATTCCGGTCTCTCAGTGGAGCAGACCACAGACATCGTCCTCTACTCGGCGGACAAATACAGCAAGTTCGTCTACACCAAAGAGTTCGGGTACGTCCTCCTCCCGTCGCGGCTTCCCCTCCGAAACCCGCGTCCGGCGGTCCTCACAGAGTCTTTTGGTTGTCCTCAGCGAGACCGTGGAGCCCAGCGGGACCTTCGAGAACACGCTCAACATCGTCCCGCTGTTGACGGACAACAAGGAGAAGAGGGGCCTGGCCCTCGACGGACGCCTCAAGGACGAGGACACCAACCTGGCGTCCACCACTATGTAAGCCCGCGTCCACCCAATCAGGAGTTGTTGGGTTTTTTTTGTCCAAAGTCTCGAGTCTGGTCACGAGCAGGTGCTAGAAAATGGTTGCTAAATGTATAATAATGTGGATGCCGACACGAATACTAACATTGTCACATTGATATACAGGTAAAAGCCAGTAAATTAGAATATTTTGGAAAAACTTGATTTATTTCAGTAATTGCATTCAAAAGGTGTAACGTGTACATTATATTTATTCATTGCACACAGACTGATGCATTCAAATGTTTATTAGGGCCCGCATGGCCCATTGCCAGAGGTGGGACCAAGTCATTGTTTTGCAAGTCACAAGTAAGTCTCAAGTCTTTGCCCTCAAGTCCGAGTCAAGTCCCGAGTCAAGACAGGCAAGCCCCGAGTCAAGTCCAAAGTCAAGACTGGAAAGTCTCAAGTCAAGTCCTAAGTCCTGCATTATGAGTTTCGAGTCCTTTCAAGTCCTTTTAACCACAGACTAATATATTAACACAGATTGTGTATGCTTTTCAAACGCTGTATTTATTTATTAAAACAAGTGCATTTTAAATTGCAGGAAAGAAAATTGTGCTGACATTGCACTTTATAATAGCACTATTAACCAGTCATTTTAAACATTAACTCATTCCTTTACAGAACAAACACATTGAAAAATAAAGTGCAAATGTACTTATTTGTACAAAAGTGTTAACATTGAAAAAACATGACATATATGTGAACATAACAAAAAAGTTGTACTTTTTATATGTCAGGGCCCTATGCTGCATTGCATTTGCAAAAGACCAAATTAGCCAAGAGTCTGTCAGTCATTTGTGCACGATGGGGGCGTAGTATGATGCCACCATGGCTGAAAACTCGCTCCACTGGAGCACTGGAGGCAGGCACTGCCAAGACTCTCATGGCCACTCGGAACAGTGAAGGAAGAGTCTTTATGTTCAATGCCCAGAACAAAAGGGGGGAGAGAGTTGTTTTGGGTTGGTGCACTACTTGTAAGTGTATCTTGTGTTTTTTATGTTGATTTAATTAAAAAAAGAAAAAAAATATATATATATATTTCTTGTGCGGCCCGATACCAATCGATCCACGGACCAGTAGCGGGCCGCGGCCCGGTGGTTGGGGACCACTGAGGTAAACAACCAACAGTATGTCAGAAAGCTAGCTAAAACGGTACACATATTCATAATATAGTATACATTTTAACTGACCTTTATTTTACTATTTTTGTCTTTTTTTAGGTGGCTAAAATACGCGGTGCTGCTGACTGCCGTCTAACGTTACGTGTGATATATTGACTAACCCTGCTTAAAAAAAATAACTGAACAAAAAGTATGAATAAGGTAGTGAACTGCAACAGATTCCCGTGTTTGCAATAACATTATAACGTTAGCAGTGAGTTTACAGCCTCACTGATTTAACTACAGAGGAAATAAAAGTCACGTTACTTAGCCAATAAACGTTATCTTACATTCAAAACTTACCGTTCTTTGTGCAACTTCAAATGCCGGACGAAATTGGAAGTTGTTTCCTCTCCATCAGTAATTTTCGAACCGCATGTGTTGCATATTGCAAACCGTTTTGTGTTGACCACCTCGTAATTTTTATACCCAAACGAAATTATTTTAGGTATCATTTTTTGTTCACTGGCGTGTGGTTTGGACATGTCTTCTTCGTTGGTTGTCCTGCAATTTGATTGGATGAATGCTGTGTGATGAAAACAAAGTAGATCTAATTTGATTGGCTGTTGTACTGAGAGCACACCAGCTGACACACGCAACGCTGATAGACAAGTACACAATGAAAAATACGGAGCGCTCCCGAATAACTTTTTCATCTTTGGGTTTTGGGGAAAGTAGCAAGTCATGTCAATTCAAAAGGCTCAAGTCCAAGTGAAGTCACAAGTCATTGATGTTAAAGTCTAAGTCGAGTTGCAAGTCTTTTTACATTTTGTCAAGTCGAGTCTAAAGTCATCAAATTCATGACTCGAGTCTGACTCGAGTCCAAGTCATGTGACTCGAGTCCACACCTCTGCCCATTGCATAAGGACTCCCAAAGGGAGTCCTTATGCAATGGGACATAAGGACCTATTGAATTTGTAAGGTTTTATTCTTTATTCTTCCGCCGCCACATTAAACTGTAATTTGACCCACTTAACATGCTTCAAAACTCACCATATTTGACCCACACATCAGGACCTGCGAAAATTGTCTTTTAAAAAAAAAACGAACCACAAAACTCAAAATTGCGCTCTAGCGCCCCCTAGGAAAAAAACAAACTAGACTGCCTGTAACTCCCACTAGGAAGGTCAGAGAGACATGAAACAAAAACCTCTATGTAGGTCTGACTTAGACCTACATTTCATAATAGTACATTCTCGGGCTAAAATCAACAGGAAGTTGGCAATTCCCCCTTCAAGACAAAAAAGTACTAAAAACAGTCACTTTTGCCTCTTTGAGCTGTAATTTGACCCACTTAACATGCTTCAAAACTCACCATATTTGACCCACACATCAGGACCTGCGAAAATTGTCTTTTTAAAAAAAAAACGAACCACAAAACTCAAAATTGCGCTCTAGCGCCCCCTAGGAAAAAAACAAACTAGACTGCCTGTAACTCCCACTAGAAAGGTCAGAGAGACATGAAACAAAAACCTCTATGTAGGTCTGACTTAGACCTACATTTCATAATAGTACATTCACGGGCTAAAATCAACAGGAAGTTGGCAATTCCCCCTTCAAGACAAAAAAGTACTAAAAACAGTCACTTTTGCCTCTTTGAGCTGTAATTTGACCCACTTAACATGCTTCAAAACTCACCATATTTGACCCACACATCAGGACCTGCGAAAATTGTCTTTTTAAAAAAAAAACGAACCACAAAACTCAAAATTGCGCTCTAGCGCCCCCTAGGAAAAAAACAAACTAGACTGCCTGTAACTCCCACTAGAAAGGTCAGAGAGACATGAAACAAAAACCTCTATGTAGGTCTGACTTAGACCTACATTTCATAATAGTACATTCTCGGGCTAAAATCAACAGGAAGTTGGCAATTCCCCCTTCAAGACAAAAAAGTACTAAAAACAGTCACTTTTGCCTCTTTGAGCTGTAATTTGACCCACTTAACATGCTTCAAAACTCACCATATTTGACCCACACATCAGGACCTGCGAAAATTGTCTTTTTTTAAAAAAAACGAACCACAAAACTCAAAATTGCGCTCTAGCGCCCCCTAGGAAAAAAACAAACTAGACTGCCTGTAACTCCCACTAGGAAGGTCAGAGAGACATGAAACAAAAACCTCTATGTAGGTCTGACTTAGACCTACATTTCATAATAGTACATTCTCGGGCTAAAATCAACAGGAAGTTGGCAATTCCCCCTTCAAGACAAAAAAGTACTAAAAACAGTCACTTTTGCCTCTTTGAGCTGTAATTTGACCCCCTTAACATGCTTCAAAACTCACCAAACTGAATGCGCACATCAGGACTGGCAAACATTGTGATCTAATAAAAAAACCTAACCCCAAATCTCAAAATTGTGCTCTAGCGCAATTTTTTAATAAAACGCACAAAAAACTGCTCCTCGGATGAAAAATCTGACAAAACTGCCTGTAACTCCCACTGGGAAGGTTGGAGAGACATGAAACAAAAACCTCTCTGTAGGTCTCACTTAGACCTACATTTCATAAATTGACAACCCCCAGCAAAAATCAACAGGAAGTTTGCTATTCCCCCTTCAAAACAAATTTTTTGTAAAAACCGGTCACCTTCCTTCAAAAACGAACTCCTCTGAGCGCGTTTGTCGTTTCGCTTCAAACTAACACAGGAGAGAGATCAAACCCTTGTGTATAAAATAACAGAACAGCGTTTTAATACCTGCTCCGGTTTTGATTTTATGACCCTTCAAAGACCCGCTGCGCTGATGCTGCTGCGCTGCTGTTTTTTTAAGATGGCTGCTTAAAAGCAGGAAGCACCAGCGTGCCCACACAATGCAGACAAGGTAGGTACACTAGACAAAAGTCTTGGGACACTTATGACTACCACCGGACAAAAGTATTGGGAATCTTAGGCCGAAAACTGGACAAAAGTATTGGGACACTTAGGCCGAAAACTGGACAAAAGTATTGGGACACTTGGGACTACAACTTGACAAAAGTATTGGGACACTTAGGACTACAACTTGCCAAAAGTATTGGGACACTTGGGACTAAAACTGGACAAAAGTATTGGGACACTTAGGACTAGCACCTGCCAAATACGCGGGCCCGACCAACGCTGCTTGCAGCTTTAATTTCATTTAATTTTGATGATTTGAAGTGGCAACAAATGAAAATCCAAAATTCCGTGTGTCACAAAATTAGAATATTGTGTAAGGGTTAAATTTTGAAGACACCTGGTGCCACAAACTAATCAGCTGATTAACTCAAAACACCTGCAAAGGGCTTTTAAATGGTCTCTCAGTCCAGTTCTGAAGCCTACACAAACATGGGGAAGACTTCAGATTTGACAGCTGTCCAAAATGCAACCATCGACACATTGCACAAGGAGGGAAAGACACAAAAGGTTATTGCTGAAGAGGCTGGCTGTTCTCAGAGCTCTGTGTCCAAACACATTAATGGAGAGGCAAAGGGAAGGAAAAACTGTGGTCAGAAAAAGTGTACAAGCGATAGGGATCACCGCGCCCTGGTCAAGATTGTGAAAAAAAAAACATTCAAAAATGTGGGGGCGATTCAGAAGGAGTGGACAGCTGCTGGAGTCAGTGCTTCAAGATCCACCACCAAGAGACGCTTGAAAGACATGGGTTTCAACTGCCGCATACCTCGTGTCAAGCCACTGTTGACCAAGAAACAGCGCGCAAAGCGTCTCACCTGGGCTAAGGAAAAAAAAGAGCTGGACTGCTGCTGAGTGGTCCAAAGTCATGTTTTCTGACGAAAGCAAATTTTGCATTTCCTTTGGAAATCGAGGTCCCAGAGTCTGGAGGAAGACAGGAGAGGCACAGGATCCACGTTGCCTGAAGTCTAGTGTAAAGTTTCCACCATCAGTGATGGTTTGGGGTGCCATGTCATCTGCTGGTGTCGGTCCACTCTGTTTCCTGAGATCCAGGGTCAACGCAGCCGTCTACCAGCAAGTTTTAGAGCACTTCATGCTTCCTGCTGCTGACCTGCTCTATGGAGATGGAGATTTCAAGTTCCAACAGGACTTGGCGCCTGCACACAGCGCAAAATCTACCCGTGCCTGGTTTACGGACCATGGTATTTCTGTTCTAAATTGGCCCGCCAACTCCCCTGACCTTAGCCCCATAGAAAATCTGTGGGGTATTGTGAAAAGGAAGATGCAGAATGCCAGACCCAAAAACGCAGAAGAGTTGAAGGCCACTATCAGAGCAACCTGGGCTCTCATAACACCTGAGCAGTGCCAGAAACTCATCGACTCCATGCCACGCCGCATTAACGCAGTAATTGAGGCAAAAGGAGCTCCAACCAAGTATTGAGTATTGTACATGCTCATATTTTTCATTTTCATACTTTTCAGTTGGCCAACATTTCTAAAAATCCCTTTTTTGTATTAGCCTTAAGTAATATTCTAATTTTGTGACACACGGAATTTTGGATTTTCATTTGTTGCCACTTCAAATCATCAAAATTAAATGAAATAAACATTTGAATGCATCAGTCTGTGTGCAATGAATAAATATAATGTACAAGTTACACCTTTTGAATGCAATTACTGAAATAAATCAAGTTTTTCTAAATATTCTAATTTACTGGCTTTTACCTGTAGTGTTTCACTAAAGCTGGAGCTGTTTCGCACACCGCTTCTAAAACTTCATCCTCCTTATATTCAGCCTCAAAAATACGTGGTTCTGGATCATTATTTGTCCCAAATTAGTCTGTCATGAAGTCTGCCGTGATTAGTAGTGTTGTTGTCTCACCCCGGGGGGGAATTGTGTGGGGTCAGAATGCCTCAGGGCGTGGAGAAGGAAATGCTGGGGATCCTGGTGTCCTACAAGGTGAAGATCAACCTGATGGTGGCGGGAGGCGGGTGAGTGGACGCTTGTTCTCACGCCGCATGTCCCCCGTTATGACGGCACCCGCTAACGTCTCCCTGCTTGTGCTTCCCGCAGCCTGCTGGGGGGCCTCACTTCCAGGTGAGCACACTCGATCCCGCCCGTCACGTGACCTACTTCATCCGGTCCCGACTTCACTTCCAAAATTCCAGGAGTTCCGAAATACTTTGCTTGACAAAACAACATTTGTCAAGCAATTTGAAAAATTCTAAAACCAACCTATTCATATCATTGAGGGATATTGTGGTATTATATACATTTTCAAAAAATTCCCAGTTTTCCCGAAATTCCCAAATTTCTAGGAAATTCCCATTCAAATGAATGGACGTGTTCATAGTTCTACAATGCCCCAAATTTTGCGCCATTTTTTACCCGATTCCTGCCTTTCAACCATCCATTCCCAAAATTCCCAATTTTCCCGGAATTTTCAGGAATTTTCTCCCAATTGACAATGAATGGGAAATATATAATCTACTGCCTATCCCACATTTCTCATTCGATTTGAACGGAAAAAAATTCCAAGAATTGTTTTCCAAAGCCCCATTTTCACCTCTTCTTTGACATTTTTCACAGTCTACATTTTTCAGCATGTTTTCCCTTTCCCAAAATTCCCAATTTTCCTGGAATTTTCAGGAATTTTCTCCCTATCGACAATGAATGGGAAATAGGCAATCCACTGCCTATTCAACATTTCTCATCCGATTTGAACCGTTCCAACATCCACACACTCCACTCACCTCGAAAAATCAAACTACCATTTTCCAAGTTAAAATTTTTTTCCAGGAATTGTTTTCCAAAGCCCCATTTTTCACCTCTTCTTGGACAATTTTCATAGTCTACATTCAGTCACAGTTTGACCATTTCACCTTCAAAATGTATCTTTTTTTTCTGTAAAAATTCCCGGATTTCCCAAAATTCCAAGAATTACGAAAAACCAATTCAGGTTCAAACTGTTACTAGGTCAACATTTTTCAACCACTTTGAAAAATTCCAACACCAACCCATTCATATAATCTAGGACAATTGTGGTTTTACTTACATTTTCAAATATTCCCGGTTTTCCCCAAATTCCCAAATTTCTAGGAAATTCCCATTCAAATGAATGGACTTGTTCATAGTTCTACAATGCCCAAAATTTTGCGCCATTTTTTTACCCGATTCCTGCCTTTCAACCATCCAAACACACTACTTCCCAAAATTCCCAATTTTCCCGGAATTTTCAGGAATTTTCTCCCAATTGACAATGAATGGGAAATATACAATCTACTGCCTATCCCACATTTCTCATTCGATTTGAACGGAAAAAAATTCCAAGAATTGTTTTCCAAAGCCCCGTTTTCACCTCTTCTTTGACAGTTTTCACAGTCTACATTTTTCAGCATGTTTTCCCTTTCCCCAAATTCCCAATTTTCCTGGAATTTTCAGGAATTTTCTCCCTATTGACAATGAATGGGAAATAGGCAATCCACTGCCTATTCAACATTTCTCATCCGATTTGAACCGTTCCAACATCCACACACTCCACTCACCTCGAAAAATCAAACTACCATTTTCCAAGTTAAAAAAAAATTCCAGGAATTGTTTTCCAAAGCCCCATTTTTCACCTCTTCTTGGACAGTTTTCATAGTCTACATTCAGTCACAGTTTGACCATTTCACCTTCAAAATGTATCTTTTTTTTCTGTAAAAATTCCCGGATTTCCCAAAATTCCAAGAATTACCAAAAACCAATTCGGGTTCAAACTGTTACTAGGTCAACATTTTTCAACCACTTTGAAAAATTCCAACACCAACCCATTCATATAATCTAGGACAATTGTGGTTTTACTTACATTTTCAAATATTCCCGGTTTTCCCCAAATTCCCAAATTTCTAGGAAATTCCCATTCAAATGAATGGACGTGTTCATAGTTCTACAATGCCCAAAATGTTGCGCCATTTTTTACCCGATTCCTGCCTTTCAACCATCCAAACACACTACTTCCCAAAATTCCCAATTTTCCCGGAATTTTCAGGAATTTTCTCCCAATTGACAATGAATGGGAAATATACAATCTACTGCCTATCCCACATTTCTCATTCAATTTGAACCGAAAAAAATTCCAAGAATTGTTTTCCAAAGCCCCATTTTCACCTCTTCTTTGACAGTTTTCACAGTGTACATTTTTCAGCATGTTTTCCCTTTCCCAAAATTCCCAATTTTCCTGGAATTTTCAGGAATTTTCTCCCTATTGACAATGAATGGGAAATAGGCAATCCACTGCCTATTCAACATTTCTCATCCGATTTGAACCGTTCCAACATCCACACACTCCACTCACCTCGAAAAATCAAACTACCATTTTCCAAGTTAAAAAAAAATTCCAGGAATTGTTTTCCAAAGCCCCATTTTTCACCTCTTCTTGGACAGTTTTCATAGTCTACATTCAGTCACAGTTTGACCATTTCACCTTCAAAATGTATCTTTTTTTTTCTGTAAAAATTCCCGGATTTCCCAAAATTCCAAGAATTACAAAATACCAATTCAGGTTCAAACTGTTACTACGTCAACATTTTTCAACCGCTTTGAAAGATTCCAACACCAACCCATTCATATGATCTAGGACAATTGTGGTATTACTTACATTTTCAAATATTCCCGGTTTTCCCCAAATTCCCAAATTTCTAGGAAATTCCCATTCAAATGAATGGACATGTTCATAGTTCTACAATGCCCAAAATTTTGCGCCATTTTTTACCCGATTCCTGCCTTTCAACCATCCAAAAACACTACTTCCCAAAATTCCCAATTTTCCCGGAATTTTCAGGGATTTTCTCCCAATTGACAATGAATGGGAAATATATAATCTACTGCCTATCCCACATTTCTCATTCCATTTGAACGGAAAAAAATTCCAAGAATTGTTTTCCAAAGCCCCATTTTCACCTCTTCTTTGACAGTTTTCACAGTCTACATTTTTCAGCATGTTTTCTCTTTCTCAAAATTCCCAATTTTCTTGGAATTTTCAGGAATTTTCTCCCCATTGACATTGAATGGGAACTAGGCAATCCACTGCCTATTCAACATTTCTCATCAGATTTGAACCGTTCCAACATCCACACACTCCACTCACCTCGAAAAATCAAACTACCATTTTCCAAGTTAAAATTTTTTTCCAGGAATTGTTTTCCAAAGCCCCATTTTTCACCTCTTCTTGAACAGTTTTCACAGTCTACATTTTTCAGCTGTTGTTTGACCATTCCACCTTCAAAATGTATCTTTTTTTCTGTACAAATTCCCGGATTTCCCAAATTTCCAGGAATTACGAAATACCAATTCAGATTCAAACTGTTACTACGTCAACATTTTTCAACCGTTTTGAAAAATTCCAACACCAACCCATTCATATGATCTAGGAAAATTGTGGTGTTACCTATATTTTCAAATATTCCTGGTTTTCCCTAAATTCCCAAATTTCTAGGAAATTCCCATTCAAATGAATGGACGTATTCATAGTTCTACAATGCCCCAAATTTTGCGCCATGTTTTACCCGATTCCCGCCTTTCAACCATCCAAACACACTACTCTTCCCATTATCGAATGCAAAACATGTTTTTCCTTTCCCAAAATTCCCAATTTTCCCGGAATTTTCAGGAATTTTCTCCCCATTGACAATAAATGGGAAATATACAATCCACTGCCTATTCCACATTTCTCATCTGATTTGACCCGTTTCAACATCCACACACTCCACTCACCTCGGACAATCAAACTACCATTTCCCAAGTTAAAAATAAATTCCAGGAGTTGTTTTTCAACGCCCCATTTTCACCTCTTCTTGGACAGTTTTCACATTCTACATTTTTCAGCTGTTGTTTGACCATTCCAGCTTCAAAATGTATCTTTTTTTTCTGTACAAATTCCCGGATTTCCCAAAAATTCCAAGAATTACGAAATACCAATTCAGGTTCAAACTGTTACTACGTCAACATTTTTCAACCGCTTTGAAAAATTCCAACACCAACCCATTCATATGATCTAGGACAATTGTGGTGTTACCTATATTTTCAAATATTCCCAGTTTTCCCCAAATTTCTAGGAAATTCCCATTCAAATCAATGGACATATTCATCGTTCTACAATGCCCAAAATTTTGCGCCATTGTTTACCCGATTCCCGCCTTTCAACCATCCACCCACACTACTCTTCCCATTATCGAATGCAAAACATGTTTTCCCTTTCCCAAAATTCCCAATTTTCCCGGAATTTTCAGGAATTTTCTCCCCATTGACAATAAATGGGAAATATACAATCCACTGCCTATTCCACATTTCTCATCCGATTTGAACCGTTCCAACATCCACACACTCCACTCACCTCGGACAATCAAACTACCATTTCCCAAGTTAAATTTTTTTTCCAGGAATTGTTTTCCAAAGCCCCGTTTTCACCTCTTCTTGGACAGTTTTCACATTCTACATTTTTCAGCTGTTGTTTGACTATTTCACCTTCAAAATGTATCTTTTTTTTCTGTACAAATTCCTGGATTTCCCAAATTTCCAGGCATTACGAAATACCAATTCAGGTTCAAACTGTTACTACGTCAACATTTTTCAACCGTTTTGAAAAATTCCAACACCAACCCATTCATATGATCTAGGACAATTGTGGTGTTACCTATATTTTCAAATATTCCCGGTTTTCCCCAAATTCCCAAATTTCTAGGAAATTCCCATTCAAATGAATGGACGTATTCATAGTTCTACAATGCCCCACATTTTGCGCCATGTTTTACCCGATTCCCGCCTTTCAACCATCCAAACACACTACTCTTCCCATTATCGAATGCACAACATGTTTTCCCTTTCCCCAAATTCCCAATTTTCCCGGATTTTCAGGAATTTTCTCCCCATTGACAATGAATGGGAAATATACAATCTACTGCCTATCCCACATTTCTCATCCGATTTGAACCGTTCCAACATCCACACACACTCCACTCACCTCGAAAAATCAAACTACAATTTTCCAAGTTAAAAAAAAATTCCAGGAATTGTTTTCCAAAGCCCATTTTAACCTCTTCTTGGACAGTTTTCACAGTCTACATTTTTCAGCTGTTGTTTGACCATTCCATCTTCAAAATGTATCTTTTTTTTCTGTACAAATTCCCGGATTTCCCAAAATTCCAGGAATTACGAAATACCAATTCAGATTCAAACTGTTACAACGTCAACATTTTTCAACCGTTTTGAAAAATTCCAACACCAACCCATTCATATGATCTAGGACAATTGTGGTATTACCTATATTTTAAAATATTCCCGGTTTTCACCAAATCCCCAAATTTCTAGGAAATTCCCATTCAAATGAATGGACGTATTCATAGTTCTACAATGCCCAAAATATTGCCCCATTTCTTACCCGATTTCCGCCTTTCAACCATCCACCCACACTACTCTTCCCATTATCGAATGCAAAACATGTTTTCCCTTTCCCAAAATTCCCAATTTTCCCGGAATTTTCAGGAATTTTCTCCCCATTGACAATGAATGGGAAATATACAATCCACTGCCTATTCCACATTTCTCATCTGATTTGACCCGTTTCAACATCCACACACTCCACTCACCTCGGACAATCAAACTACCATTTCCCAAGTTAAAAATAAATTCCAGGAGTTGTTTTTCAACGCCCCATTTTCACCTCTTCTTGGACAGTTTTCACATTCTACATTTTTCAGCTGTTGTTTGACCATTCCAGCTTCAAAATGTATCTTTTTTTTCTGTACAAATTCCCGGATTTCCCAAAAATTCCAAGAATTACGAAATACCAATTCAGGTTCAAACTGTTACTACGTCAACATTTTTCAACCGCTTTGAAAAATTCCAACACCAACCCATTCATATGATCTAGGACAATTGTGGTGTTACCTATATTTTCAAATATTCCCAGTTTTCCCCAAATTTCTAGGAAATTCCCATTCAAATCAATGGACATATTCATCGTTCTACAATGCCCAAAATTTTGCGCCATTGTTTACCCGATTCCCGCCTTTCAACCATCCACCCACACTACTCTTCCCATTATCGAATGCAAAACATGTTTTCCTTTTCCCAAAATTCCCAATTTTCCCAGAATTTTCAGGAATTTTCTCCCCATTGACAATAAATGGGAAATATACAATCCACTGCCTATTCCACATTTCTCATCCGATTTGAACCGTTCCAACATCCACACACTCCACTCACCTCGGACAATCAAACTACCATTTCCCAAGTTAAATTTTTTTTCCAGGAATTGTTTTCCAAAGCCCCGTTTTCACCTCTTCTTGGACAGTTTTCACATTCTACATTTTTCAGCTGTTGTTTGACTATTTCACCTTCAAAATGTATCTTTTTTTTCTGTACAAATTCCTGGATTTCCCAAATTTCCAGGCATTACGAAATACCAATTCAGGTTCAAACTGTTACTACGTCAACATTTTTCAACCGTTTTGAAAAATTCCAACACCAACCCATTCATATGATCTAGGACAATTGTGGTGTTACCTATATTTTCAAATATTCCCGGTTTTCCCCAAATTCCCAAATTTCTAGGAAATTCCCATTCAAATGAATGGACGTATTCATAGTTCTACAATGCCCCACATTTTGCGCCATGTTTTACCCGATTCCCGCCTTTCAACCATCCAAACACACTACTCTTCCCATTATCGAATGCACAACATGTTTTCCCTTTCCCCAAATTCCCAATTTTCCCGGATTTTCAGGAATTTTCTCCCCATTGACAATGAATGGGAAATATACAATCTACTGCCTATCCCACATTTCTCATCCGATTTGAACCGTTCCAACATCCACACACACTCCACTCACCTCGAAAAATCAAACTACAATTTTCCAAGTTAAAAAAAAATTCCAGGAATTGTTTTCCAAAGCCCATTTTAACCTCTTCTTGGACAGTTTTCACAGTCTACATTTTTCAGCTGTTGTTTGACCATTCTATCTTCAAAATGTATCTTTTTTTTCTGTACAAATTCCCGGATTTCCCAAAATTCCAGGAATTACGAAATACCAATTCAGATTCAAACTGTTACAACGTCAACATTTTTCAACCGTTTTGAAAAATTCCAACACCAACCCATTCATATGATCTAGGACAATTGTGGTATTACCTATATTTTAAAATATTCCCGGTTTTCACCAAATCCCCAAATTTCTAGGAAATTCCCATTCAAATGAATGGACGTATTCATAGTTCTACAATGCCCAAAATATTGCCCCATTTCTTACCCGATTTCCGCCTTTCAACCATCCACCCACACTACTCTTCCCATTATCGAATGCAAAACATGTTTTCCCTTTCCCAAAATTCCCAATTTTCCCGGAATTTTCAGGAATTTTCTCCCCATTGACAATGAATGGGAAATATACAATCTACTGCCTATCCCACATTTCTCATCTAATTTGAACCGTTCCAACATCCACACACTCTCCACTCACCTCGGACAATCAAACTACCATTTTCCAAGTTAAATTTTTTTTCTCTCCAGGAATTGTTTTCCAAAGCCCCGTTTTCACCTCTTCTTGGACAGTTTTCACAGTCTACATTTTTCAGCTGTTGTTTGACCATTCCACCTCCAAAATGTATCTTTTTTTTCCTGTACAAATTCCCGGATTTCCCAAAATTCCAGGAATTACGAAATACCAATTCAGGTTCAAACTGTTACTACGTCAACATTTTTCAACCGTTTTGAAAAATTCCAACACCAACCCATTCATATAATCTAGGACAATTGTGGTGTTACCTATATTTTCAAATATGCCCAGTTTTCCCCAAATTTCTAGGAAATTCCCATTCAAACCAATGGACATATTCATAGTTCTACAATGCCCCAAATTTTGCGCCATTGTTTACCCGATTCCCGCCTTTCAACCATCCAAACATACTACTCTTACCATATATCGAATGCAAAACATGTTTGCTCGTCACACGACCTACTTCCTGGGTCCTGACTTCACTTCCTGTCACATGACCGCACTGCCTTGTCTTTACCGCTTGTTTGTTTTGCTCCGCAGTGACGTCAGCGTGGAGATGCCACTGATGCTCATGCACCCCAAACCTGAAGGTGACGTGACACAGCAACACACACATACACACACACACTCATCCTGCTCTTCCTCTCTCCTCCTCCTCTTCCTCTTCACGAGCAGAGTAAAGGCTGCGCGTCCTTGTAAGTACTTATTTTATGTCATTTACATATATTTTACAAGTATCATTGCAGCAAATGCGTATCTCAATCTGTGCGTCTGTAATAGGGTTGTGCGGTATACCGGTACTAGTGTAGTATCGCGGTACTAATGAGTCAAAAACGGTACTATACTCTGAAAAGTACCGGCATGTTCAGCAGCGCACAATCACTGAGTACTTACAAGCAGACACAGTGTGTAGACAGAAAAGGGAGAACGGACGCATTTTGGCTTAAAAAGTAAAGATAAAGGTGAAGCTATAACACTGAAACGCCCTCAGGAAGAGGTGCTTTAAGACATGACGTCCATCCGCAGTCGGCAGTGTTGTAGCTACTTCTAAATCACTAATCCTCGCCTCCATGGCGACGAATAAAGTATGTTTCTTACAAGTATCATCCCTGCAGGACGAGGAATAGCTAAACATGCTTCACTACACACTAGGAGGATACATTTCACCGGCGTCACAATGTAAACAAATGCCATGGGTGGATCTACACCTGACATCCACTGTAATGATACCAAGTACAGGAGCGTATCTCGTCGGTACTACCGTATTTTCCGCACCATAAGGCGCCCTGGGTTATAAGCCGCGCCTTCAATGAACGGCATATTTCAAAACTTTGTCCACCTATAAGCCGCCCCGTGTTGTAAGCCGCATCTAACTGCGCTAAAGGAATGTCAAAAAAACAGTCAAATAGGTCAGTCAAACTTTAATAATATATTAAAACCAGCGTGATGTGGGCGCGCATGGAATCGTATATCAACATGGACGAAGCTGCGTGAAAAAAGCCACCCGGCCTCTTCGCGTAAACTTAAACTTACCTTAACCACTCGCTCATCTTTTCTTCATCCATCCCTTCGAGTTAGCTTTTATGATGACGCCGGCTGGAAAGGTCTCTTTTGGCAAGGTCTTCCTTTTGAATATCACCATGGGTGGAAGTTTCTGGCCATTAGCATGGCAAGCTAGAACCACAGTGAAGGATGACTTCTCATTCCCTGTGGTGCGAATATTCACCGTACGTGCTCCCGTTGTATCCGCAGTGCGGTTCACAGGAATATCAGTTGCTGTGAAATAGTAATCCGTGTGCGGATGGAGAGATTGCGTCTTTTCATGAACCGGATCCCTGTCGTTTAGTAGGAGCCATTTTGTGGTCTTTACAGATGTAAACACACAAAGGAAATGAAACGTACGGTAATATCCGCACGCTTTTTCTTCTTCTACGCGGGCGGGTGGTTGCTTACAGTAGAAGAAGAAGCGCTTCCTGTTCTATGGGGGCGGGTGCTTACCTTGGCGGTTGCTTGCGTAGAAGAAGAAGCGCTTCCTGTTCTACCGGGAAAAAAGATGGCGGCTGTTTACCGTAGTTACGAGACCGAAACTTTATGAAAATGAATCTTAATATTTATCCATATATAAAGCGCACCGGGTTATAAGGCGCACTGTCAGCTTTTGAGAAAATTTGTGGTTTTTAGGTGCGCCTTATAGTGCGGAAAATACGGTAATATGATTGCATCGATATTTTTTATCGTCAAAAAACCTTTTTCCCTTTTTAAAAAAATCATATTATGTTTATAAACTCAGGAAATACGTCCCTGGACACATGAGGACTTTGAATATGACCAATGTATGATCCTGTACTTGGTATCGGATCGATACCTAAATGTGTGGTATCATCCAAAACTAATGCAAAGTATCAAACAACAGAAGTGATTATTACATTTTAACATAAGTGTAAATAGAACATGTTGAAATGGAAAATAAGCAGATATTAACAGTAAATGAACAAGTAGATTAATAATCAATTTTTTACAGCTTGTCCTTTATAATTTAGACCAAATAATAGAACGATATGTTACTGCATATGTCAGCAGACTAATTAGGAGGCTTTGTTTGTTTACTTATTATTAAAAGAGTAGTAAAATTGTTCTTCGATTGCAATAATAAACATATGTTTAATGTACCGTAAGATTTTTTGTTAAAATAAAGTCAATAATGCCATTTTTTTTTTATTTAGAAAAGTATCGAAACGTATCGAAATACATTTTGGCACCGGTACCAAAACATTGGTATCGGGACAACCCTAGTCTGTAATGTGATTCACGTGTGCGTGTACTAATTTATCTGTCTGTATCTCAATCTCTGTGTGTGTGTAATCAGATCCGAATGTGCTTGTTTTAATTTGTGCGTCTGTAATTCGATTTGTGTGCGTGTAATAAAAAAAAACAAATATGTCCGTATGGCGATCTGTGTGTTTTTGTGTGTGGAAAAAATGTGTGAGCCTGTAGTGTGTAGTCAGATATGTTGTTGCCGTGTAAGATTTGTGTGTCATGTTTTCATGAGAAATGAGGTTGTGTATCATATTGTGTATGAAAACATGTTCGAAATGAACTCAAATCAATAACCGTTCCTTTCCATAGACTCACCACTAGTCGGCGCCTTGTTAGTCCGTGTTGAAGCTACCACTTTCGTCTCTCCCTCACCCAGGCCCGGCCCTAACCAATCTGGCGCCCTAGGCAAGATTTTAGGTGGCGCCCCCCCCACATCGGCAGTGAAGTGTATATACTCACAAGAACCCAAATAGCTTTGTCTTTGACCTTTTTTTTTTACTTACAACTATACCTAATATATAAAGGGGTGGAAAAGTGACTATTACCTGCAGGGCAAACATTAGCTAACCAGAAGGCAATAGCAATGTAAACAAAAAACAGCTGCTTAAAAGATCTAATACAAATGTCCCTGAGGAATGTAAGGTGGGAGTACTGTAATTACCTAACGTTACATTATTATTTTCCATAACAATTTAGCCCCCTCCACAATATTAACCCGACGTTAAAACAGAACTAGCTATTTATTGATTAGCAATTGCCGAATCATGTAACATTAGCTTAATGCTAAAAAGCCAGGTTACTATCACATTCTGTAACAGACAAATAATGTCATGTAGGCTAATGTTACCTACCTGCTTCCTCTGTCTTTTCTCGTTTCTCCTCCTCTTCTTTTCTCTTTTTTCTTCCCTGGGCACCTGACAGTTTTGGCCGTTTTGACATCTTGTGTTGATTTTTTGATGTGGTGACGTCCAAAAAGAGTCATGATACGGGAAGGGAGGGGGCGCACCGTGCGGGGGGAGGAGGGGGGGGGGGGGGGCGTAATGTTGTAACAAATAATATTTCTATTAAATAGGCTTTACTTTGCATTTTAATTAACGTGAGATTATTTTTTTGTATTTAGAAATAATAATAACAACTTTTTTTTTTTTTTTTTTTTTTTTTTTTCCCTCCAACATTTGTGGCACTGGCATGGCGCCCCCTGATGGACGGCGCCCTTAGCATTTGCCTATACGGCCTGTGCCACGGGCCGGCCCTGCCCTCACCCACTTTTAGCAAAAGTTCAGGTTTAAGCAGCAACTTAATAATAATAATAATAGATTTTATTTGTAAAAAGCACTTTACATTGAGTAAACAACCTCAAAGTGCTACAGTGTATTAAAAAAATAAAAAGATAATAAATAATAAATAAAAATAACAACTAGAACAGCCAAATAGCTAAAACTAGTATGCATATATCTTTGAAAAAAAAGGCTTTTTTGAAAAGAAGGGTTTTTAAGCCTTTTTTAAAAGCATCCACAGTCTGTGGTGCCCTCAGGTGGTCAGGGAGAGGGTTCTTGGTTGTCAGAAGTACTTTTGTCATCTTCAAATAATGTTGTCGCCGATCAAGTTAGGTTTTCTCAACATGTGTGTCACTGACAGTCTAAAGTGGTGGCTTCAACATAGAATGACAAGAGTGGGTGCAAGGCGCCGACGAGTGGCGAGTGTGGGGAAAGGAAATGTGAAGTTGTCTTTTTTTTTTTTTAAACGTTCAGAAGTCTCGCAAAAGTCACCTGTAAAAAGATTGAGGTTCCTGTTCTACACAAATCTAAATACACACACACATGCAATTTTTTTTTACACACACAGATCGGAATACGGGAAGACGGATTGTATTTTTACACACACACCGAAATACAGACACTTTTTTTTTTTTTACACACAGATGGAAAAACGGACAGACACATTTTTTTTTACACTCACACATATTAGAATACGGAAGGCAGATTTTATTTTTACACACACATAGATCGAAATACAGACACTTTTTTTTTTTTTACACATACAGATCGAAAAACGGACAGACAATTTTTTTTTTTTTTACACACACACAGATCGGAATACGGAAAGACAGATTTTATTTTTACACACACACAAATTGAAATACAGACACTTTTTTTTTTACACACATCGAAAAACGGACGGACACTTTTTTTACACACACACACAGATCGGAATACGGAAAGACAGATTTTATTTTTACAGACACACAAATTGAAATACAGACACTTTTTTTTTTACACACATCGAAAAACGGACGGACACATTTTTTTTACACACACAGATCGGAATACGGAAAGACAGATTTTATTTTTACACACACACAGATCGAAAAACGGACACTTTTTTAAAAATTTTTACACACAGATGGAAAAACGGACAGACACATTTTTTTTTACACACACAGATTGGAATACGGAAGGCAGATTTTATTTTTACACACACACAGATCGAAATACAGACACTTTTTTTTTTACACACACACAGATCGGAATACGGAAAGACAGATTTTATTTTTACACACACACAAATTGAAATACAGACACTTTTTTTTTTACACACATCGAAAAACGGACGGACACATTTTTTTACACACACACAGATCGGAATACGGAAAGACAGATTTTATTTGTACACACACAGATCGAAATACAGACACTTTTCTTTTACACACACAGATCGAAAAACGGACAGACACTTTTTTTTTTACACACACACAGATCGAAATACAGACACTTTTTTTTTTACACACACAGATCGAAAAACGGACAGACACATTTTTTTTTACACACACACAGATCGGAATACGGAAAGACAGATTTTATTTTTACACACACACAGATCGAAATACAGACACTTTTTTTTTTACACACACACAGATCGGAATACGGAAAGACAGATTTTATTTTTACACACACACAAATTGAAATAGAGACACTTTTTTTTTACACACATCGAAAAACGGACGGACACATTTTTTTTACACACACAGATCGGAATACGGAAAGACAGATTTTATTTTTACACACACACAGATCGAAAAACGGACACTTTTTTTAAATTTTTTACACACATGGAAAAACGGACACACACATTTTTTTTTACACACACACAGATTGGAATACGGAAGGCAGATTTTATTTTCACACACACATAGATCGAAATACAGACACTTCTTTTTTTTTACACACACAGATCGAAAAACGGACAGACACATTTTTTTTTACACACACAGATCAGAATACGGAAAGACAGATTTTGTTTTTACACGCACACAGATTGAAATACACTTTTTTTTTACACACACAGATCGAAAAACGGACGGACACATTTTTTTTTTTACACACACACAGATCAGAATACGGAAAGACTAATTTTATTTTTACACACACAGATCGAAATACAGACACTTTTTTTTTTACACACACAGATCGAAAAACGGACAGACACATTTTTTTTTACACACACACACACACACACACACACACACACACACACACACACACACACACACACACACACACCGATCGGAATACGGAAAGACAGATTTTATTTTTACACCCGCTCAGATCGAAATACAGACACTTTTTTTTTACACACACAGATCGAAAAACGGACAGACACATTTTTTTTTACACACACACTCACACACATTTTTTTTTACGCACACACAGATCAAAATACAATTATTTTTTTTACACACACATCGAAAAACGGACAGACACATTTTTTTTTTACACACACACTCACACACATTTTTTTTTACGCACACACAGATCAAAATACAATTATTTTTTTTACACACACATCGAAAAACGGACAGACACATTTTTTTTTTACACACACACTCACACACATTTTTTTTTACGCACACACAGATAAAAATACAATTATTTTTTTTACACACACATCGAAAAACGGACAGACACATTTTTTTTTTACACACACACACACACACATTTTTTTTACGCACACACAGCTCAAAATACAATTATTTTTTTTACACACACATCGAAATACGGAAAGAAAGGTTTTATTTTTACACACACACACACAGATCGAAATACAGACACTTTTTTTTTCTTACACAGATCGAAAAAGGACACTTTTTTTTTTACACACAGATCGAAAAACGGATGGACACATTTTTTTTACACACACAGATTGAAAAACGGACAGACACATTATTTTCTTACACACACAAAAATCGAAATACAAACACTTTTTTTTTTACACATACAGATCGAAAAACGGACAGACTATTTTTTTCACACACACACAGATCGGAATACGGAAAGACAGATTTTATTTTTACACACACACAGATTGAAATACAGACACTTTTTTTTTGCACACATCAAAAAACGGACGCACACATTTTTCTTTTACACACACAGATCGAAATACGTAAGGATAGATTTTATTTTTACACATACACAGATCGAAATACGGACACTTTTTTTTACACACACACAAATCGAAATACAGACACTTTTTTTTTTACACACAGATCGAAAAATGGACAGACACATTTTTTTTACACACACACAAATTGAAATACAGACACTTTTTTTTTTACACACACAGATCGAAAAACGGACGGACACATTTTTTTTTACACACACACAGATCGGAATACGGAAAGACTAATTTTATTTTTACACACACAAAGATCGAAATACAAACACTTTTTTTTTTATACATACAGATCGAAAAACGGACAGACTATTTTTTTCACACACACACAGATCGGAATACGGAAAGACAGATTTTATTTTTACACACACACAGATCGAAATACAGACACTTTTTTTTTCTTACACAGATCGAAAAAGGACACTTTTTTTTTTTTACACACACAGATCGAAAAACGGATGGACACATTTTTTTTACACACACACACAGATCAGAATACGGAAAGACAGATTTTGTTTTTACACGCACACAGATCGAAATACACTTTTTTTTTACACACACAGATCGAAAAACAGACGGACACATTTTTTTTTTACACACACACAGATCGGAATACGGAAAGACAAATTTTATTTTTACACACACAGATCGAAATACGGACACTTTTTTTTTACACACACAGATCGAAAAACGGACGGACACATTTTTTTTTTACACACACACAGATCGGAATATGGAAAGACAGATTTTATTTTGACACACTCACAGATCGAAATACAGACACCTTTTTTTTTTACACACACACACATCGAAAAACGAACAGACACATTTTTTTTTACACACACACTCACACACATTTTTTTTTACGCACACACAGCTCAAAATACAATTATTTTTTTACACACACATCGAAATACGGAAAGAAAGGTTTTATTTTTACACACACACACACAGATCGAAATACAGACACTTTTTTTTTCTTACACAGATCGAAAAAGGACACTTTTTTTTTTACACACACAGATCGAAAAACGGATGGACACATTTTTTTTACACAAACAGATTGAAAAACGGACAGACACATTATTTTCTTACACACACAAAGATCGAAATACAAACACTTTTTTTTTTACACATACAGATCAAAAAACGGACAGACTATTTTTTTCACACACACACAGATCGGAATACGGAAAGACAGATTTTATTTTTACACACACACAGATTGAAATACAGACACTTTTTTTTTGCACACATCAAAAAACGGACGCACACATTTTTCTTTTACACACACAGATCGAAATACGTAAGGATAGATTTTATTTTTACACATACACAGATCGAAATACGGACACTTTTTTTTACACACACACAAATCGAAATACAGACACTTTTTTTTTTACACACAGATCGAAAAACGGACAGACACATTTTTTTACACACACACAAATTGAAATACAGACACTTTTTTTTTTTACACACACAGATCGAAAAACGGACGGACACATTTTTTTTACACACACACAAATTGAAATACAGACACTTTTTTTTTTTACACACACAGATCGAAAAACGGACGGACACATTTTTTTTTACACACACACAGATCGGAATACGGAAAGACTAATTTTATTTTTACACACACAAAGATCGAAATACAAACACTTTTTTTTTTATACATACAGATCGAAAAACGGACAGACTATTTTTTTCACACACACACAGATCGGAATACGGAAAGACAGATTTTATTTTTACACACACACAGATTGAAATACAGACACTTTTTTTTTGCACACATCAAAAAACGGACGCACACATTTTTCTTTTACACACACAGATCGAAATACGTAAGGATAGATTTTATTTTTACACACACACAGATCGAAATACGGACACTTTTTTTTTTTACACACACACAGATCGAAATACAGACACACATTTTTTTTCTACACACAGATCTAAGTACAGACAGACTGACTTTTTTTTACACACGCACACAAATTAAAACACGCACACACACCAATCTAATTACACACACACAGATTGAGATACAGACACACTTTTTTTTTCTACACACAGATCTAAGTACGGACGGACCGACTTTTTTTACACACACACACAAATTAAAACACGCACACACACCAATCTAATTACACACACACACAGATTGAGATACAGACACACAAATTAACACACAGGCTACGAGAATCAGATTACAGACGCACAGACTGAGATACACTTATTCTATAATAATACTTACAAAAATATTTGTTTGAAATATTAACTGTCAGTCACCTGTGTGTGTGTGTGTGTGTGTGTGTGTTTGTGTGTGTGTGTTAAGCGAGGACATCAGCCTGAATGTGGACAGCACAGTACAGGCGGCCATAGAGAGGAAGTAAGACAGCTGGGAAAGAGGAAGTCATCTTCTACGCAGACCCCCCCCCCCCAACACACACACACACACACACACACACACACACACACACACACACACACACACACACACACACACACACACACAGCAGCAGCCATGTTGTTCCTCTTTGTGTAGTGTAGTCAATGTCAATTAGCCGTAGAGGAAACTGTGTCCCTATTATTTTGACATGTTGTGTCTTCTGTGCCTGGCGTCATGAAAGAATTAAACAGGTGAAAATGTCCTGGTTTGGTCTGCTTTGTGTCATCATTTCATACCTTTTCAACATCAAAGACGCCCAACGTTTTCTGGTGCAGCTCAAAAATAATCCAATATTACATATGTCATAATCTGATGGATGTTTTTTTTTATTTGCAAGGGCCACTAAATAACAATAAAGGTGATAAAATCAAATGATTGAAAATCGAAACGAGAACGTCTCCTGATTCCAATTGAAATGCATGCGTTTTAATTTGAAGTCGCAAACAGGAAGTACAATTGCCACTTCATGAGATTCCAACGCAATTGCAACTTGATCATTTTGCTATGTTGCAGAATTTTTTCATTGATCGATTGAGACTTTTATTAGAAGATTGCACAGTACAGTACATATTCCGTACAATTGACCACTAAATGGTAACACCCCAATAAGTTTTTCAACTTGTTTAAGTCGGGGTCCACGTTAATCAATTCATGCTTTGCAGTATGTTCCACTCTTTTACGTATTTCCATAATCATATTTCATGACTACAAACTCATTGTACGTATTTTTCGGACTATAAGTCGCTCCGGAGTATAAGTCGCACCTGCCGGAAATGCATAATAAAGAAGGAAAAAAACACATATAAGTCGCACTGGAGTAAAGTCGCATTTTTTGGGGACGTTTATTTGATAAAAGCCAACAGCAAGAATAGACATTTGAAAGGCAATTTAAAATAAATAAAGAATAGTGAACAACAGGCTGAATAAGTGTACGTTATATGAGGCATAAATAACTAACTGGTATGTTAACGCATACTTGCCAACCTTGAGACCTCCGATTTCGGGAGGTGGGGGGTGGGGTCGGGGTGGGGCGGGGGCGTGGTTGGGCGCGTGGTTAATATATATATATATATAAGAAATACTTGACTTTCAGTGAATTCTAGCTATATATATATATATATATATATATATATATATATATAAGAAATACTTGACTTTCAGTGAATTCTAGCTATATATATATATATATATATATATATATATATATATATATATATATATATATATATATATATATATATAAATAAAATAAATACTTGAATTTCAAGGCCCCGGGGGTAGATGAGAGCCGCCCGGAGTTCCTTAAGGCTCTGGATGCTGTGGGGCTGTCTTGGTTGACAAGACTCTGCAGCATCGCGTGGACATCGGGGGCGGTACCTCTGGATTGGCAGACCGGGGTGGTGGTTCCTCTCTTTAAGAAGGGGAACCGGAGGGTGTGTTCCAACTATCGTGGGATCACACTCCTCAGCCTTCCCGGTAAGGTCTATTCAGGTGTACTGGAGAGGAGGCTACGCCGGATAGTCGAACCTCGGATTCAGGAGGAACAGTGTGGTTTTTGTCCTGGTCGTGGAACTGTGGACCAGCTCTATACTCTCGGCAGGGTCCTTGAGGGTGCATGGGAGTTTGCCCAACCAGTCTACATGTGTTTTGTGGACTTGGAGAAGGCATTTGACCGTGTCCCTCGGGAAGTCCTGTGGGGAGTGCTCAGAGAGTATGGGGTAACGGACTGTCTGATTGTGGCGGTCCGCTCCCTGTATGCTCGGTGCCAGAGCTTGGTCCGCATTGCCGGCAGTAAGTCGGACACTTTTCCAGTGAGGGTTGGACTCCGCCAAGGCTGCCCTTTGTCACCGATTCTGTTCATAACTTTTATGGACAGAATTTCTAGGCGCAGTCAAGGCGTTGAGGGGATCTGGTTTGGTGGCTGCAGGATTAGGTCTCTGCTTTTTGCAGATGATGTGGTCCTGATGGCTTCATCTGGCCAGGATCTTCAGCTCTCACTGGATCGGTTCGCAGCCGAGTGTGAAGCGACTGGGATGAGAATCAGCACCTCCAAGTCCGAGTCCATGGTTCTCGCCCGGAAAAGGGTGGAGTGCCATCTCCGGGTTGGGGAGGAGATCTTGCCCCAAGTGGAGGAGTTCAAGTACCTCGGAGTCTTGTTCACGAGGGAGGGAAGAGTGGATCGTGAGATCGACAGGCGGATCGGTGCGGCGTCTTCAGTAATGCGGACGCTGTATTGATCTGTTGTGGTGAAGAAGGAGCTGAGCCGGAAGGCAAAGCTCTCAATTTACCGGTCGATCTACGTTCCCATCCTCACCTATGGTCATGAGCTTTGGGTTATGACCGAAAGGACAAGATCACGGGTACAAGCGGCCGAAATGAGTTTCCTCCGCCGGGTGGCGGGGCTCTCCCTTAGAGATAGGGTGAGAAGCTCTGCCATCCGGGGGGAGCTCAAAGTAAAGCCGCTGCTCCTCCACATGGAGAGGAGCCAGATGAGGTGGTTTGGGCATCTGGTCAGGATGCCACCCGAACGCCTCCCTAGGGAGGTGTTTAGGGCACGTCCGACCGGTAGGAGGCCGCGGGGAAGACCCAGGACTCGTTGGGAAGACTATGTCTCCTGGCTGGCCTGGGAACGCCTCGGGGTTCCACAGGAAGAGCTGGACGAAGTGGCTGGGGAGAGGGAAGCCCAGACTTCCCTGCTTAGGCTGCTGCCCCGCGACCCGACCTCGGATAAGCGGAAGAAGATGGATGGATGGATGGATGGATGGACTTGAATTTCAGTGTTCATTTATTTACACATATACACACACATAACACTCATCTACTCATTGTTGAGTTAAGGGTTGAATTGTCCGTCCTTGTTCTATTTTCTGTCACTATTTCAGAACACACACATTATACAAATATACATTATAAAATCAATAAGAAAACGGGAGCTCTAATTTGGGAGTCTGAATTAGGATCAGAAGTTCCTATATAAACATTGCGCAGTTAGGCTCCACGATCAGAATGTGTACTTAAACTTATAAAGATCACATGGATATTATTCAGTGAGTTGATTCACCAAAACTAACCTGTTATACAGGAGGAAAAAGCACACAGGACGTTTCAATTGTTCACAGACTGGTCGCGCTCATCAGAATGACAAGACACTTCCGGTCTGCAGGTGATAGCATTCAATTGGGAAGAAACGCCCTACTGCCCCCTACTGACCAATGTGAATACTGATAAATGTGTAATGACAGTTCCAAAAACGAATTCAAACCACAAAATAAAATAAATAAATTAACACAAAAATGTGACACATTATGGGTGGGTCACATATGCATGTACAGTAGATGGCAGTATTGTCCTGTTTAAAAGTGTCACAACATTGCTGTTTACGGCAGACCAACTGCTTTACGGTAGACGCTGTCCAGCTCCGCCTGAATTTCGGGAGGTTTTCGGGAGAAAATTTGTCCCGGGAGGTTTTCGGGAGAGGCGCTGAATTTCGGGAGTCTCCCGGAAAATCCGGGAGGGTTGGCAAGTATGTGTTAACGTAACATATTATGGTAAGAGTCATTCAAATAACTATAACATATAGAACATGCTATACGTTTACCAAACAATCTGTCACTCCTAATCGCTAAATCCCATGAAATCTTATACGTCTAGTCTCTTACGTGAATGAGCAAAATAATATTATTTGATATTTTACGGTAATGTGTTAATAATTTCACACATAAGTCGCTCCTGAGTATAAGTCGCACCCCCGGCCAAACTATGAAAAAAAACTGCGACTTATAGTCCGAAAAATACGGTATATTTCAATGAAAATTAAAGCTGCAAGCAGCGTTGGTCGGGCCCGCGTATTTGGCAGGTGCTAGTCCTAAGTGTCCCAATACTTTTGTCCAGTTTTAGTCCCAAGTGTCCCAATACTTTTGGCAAGTTGTAGTCCTAAGTATCCCAATACTTTTGTCAAGTTGTAGTCCCAAGTGTCCCAATACTTTTGTCCAGTTTTCAGCCTAAGTGTCCCAATACTTTTGTCCAGTTTTCGGCCTAAGTGTCCCAATACTTTTGTCCGGTGGTAGTCATAAGTGTCCCAATACTTTTGTCTAGTGTACCTACCTTGTCTGCATTGTGTGGGCACGCTGGTGCTTCCTGCTTTTAAGCAGCCATCTTAAAAAAACAGCAGCGCAGCAGCATCAGCGCAGCGGGTCTTTGAAGGGTCATAAAATCAAAACCGGAGCAGGTATTAAAACGCTGTTCTGTTATTTTATACACAAGGGTTTAATCTCTCTCCTGTGTTAGTTTGAAGCCGAAACGACAAACGTGCTCAGAGGAGATAGTTTTTGAAGGAAGGTGACCGGTTTTTACAAAAAATTTGTTTTGAAGGGGGAATAGCAAACTTCCTGTTGATTTTTGCTGGGGGTTGTCAATTTATGAAATGTAGGTCTAAGTGAGCCCTACATAGAGGTTTTTGTTTCATGTCTCTCCGACCTTCCCAGTGGGAGTTACAGGCAGTTTTGTCAGTTTTTTTCATCCGAGGAGCAGTTTTTTGTGCGTTTCATTAAAAAATTGCGCTAGAGCACAATTTTGAGATTTGAGGTTAAGTTTTTTTTATTAGATCGCAATTTTTTCCAGTCCTGATGTGTGTGTTCAGTTCGGTGAGTTTTGAAGCATGTTAAGGGGGTCAAATTACAGCTCAAAGAGGCAAAAGTGACTGTTTTTAGTACTTTTTTGTCTTGAAGGGGGAATTGCCAACTTCCTGTTGATTTTTGCCCGATGATATACAATTATGAAAACTAGGTCTAAGTCAGACCTACATACAGGTTTTTGTTTCATGTCTCTCCGATCTTCCTAGTGGGAGATATAGGCAGTCTAGGTTTTTTGTTTTTTTTACTAGGGGGCGCTAGAGCGCAATTTTGAGTTTTGAGGGTTTTTTTTTTTTTTAAAAAGGTAATTTTCGCAGGTCCTGATGTGTGGGTCAAATATGGTGAGTTTTGAAGCATGTTAAGTGGGTCAAATAACAGTTTAATGTGGCGGCAGAAGAATAAAGAATAAAACCTTACAAATTCAATAGGTCCTTATGTCCCATTGCATAAGGACTCCCTTTGGGAGTCCTTATACAATGGGCCATGCGGGCCCTAATAAATATTCTACACCAAAAAACTATAAGTTTATTATTATTCCGCCCAAAAACTTTTGGCGCGCTCCACAACCCACAGTTCGGCTCGACTGGGAATCGTGAGCTAAATTAAAAAATATCCCACATTACCCAGAATTCCCGGTTGTCCCATTGAAAATGAAAGAGCAATGTTTCGAACTTGCACAATTCCCACCTTTCTCAACCGATATCGAACCGTTCCACCGTCCACACACACTCCACTCACCTCAAACAATAAAACTACCATTTTCCAAGTTAAAAATTTTTTTTCCAGGAATTGTTTTCCAAATCCCCATTTTCACCTCTTCTTGGACAGTTTTCACAGTCTACATTTTTCAGCTGTTGTTTGACCATTCCACCTTCAAAATGTATCTTTTTCCCCCCCCGTACAAATCCCCCAAATTCCAGGAATTACGAAATACCAATTCAGATCCAAACTGTCACTACGTCAACATTTTTCCACCGTTTTGAAAAATTCCAACACTGACACATTCATATGATTTAGGACAATAGTGGTATTACCTATATTTTCAAAAATTCCTGGTTTTTCCGAAATTCCCACATTTCTAGGAAATTCCCATTCAAATGAATTGACATACTCATAGTTCTACAATGCCCTAAATGTTGCGCTATATTTTACCCGATTCCCGCCTTTCATCTATCAACCCACACTACTCTTCCCATTATCTAATGCAAAACATGTTTTCCCTTTTTCTAAATTCCCAATTTTCCCAGATTTTCAGGAGTTTTCTCCCCATTGACAATGAATGGGAAATATACAATCTACTGCCTATCCCACATTTCTCATCCGATTTGAACCGTTCTAACATCCACACACTCTCCACTCAGCTCGGACAATCAAACTACCATTTTCCAATACCGTAATTTTTTTTTTTTCCAGGAATTGTTTTCCAAAGCCCCATTTCCACCTCTTCTTGGACAGTTTTCACATTCTAAATTTTTCAGCTGTTGTTTGACCATTTCACCTTCAAAATGTATCTTTTTTTTCCTGTACAAATTCTCGGATTTCCCAAAATTCCAGGAATTACGAAATACCAATTCAGATTCAAACTGTTACTACGTCAACATTTTTCAACCGTTTTGAAAATTCCAACACCAACCAATTCATATGATCTAGGACAATTGTGGTATTACCTATATTTTCGAAAATTCCTGGTTTTCCCGAAATTCCCACATTTCTAGGAAATTCCCATTCAAATGAATTGACATACTCATAGTTCTACAATGCCCTAAATGTTGCGCTATTTTTTACCCGATTCCCGCCTTTCATCTATCCACCCACACTACTCTTCCCATTATCTAATGCAAAACATGTTTTCCCTTTCTCAAAATTCCCAATTTTCCCAGATTTTCAGGAGTTTTCTCCCCATTGACAATGAATGGGAAATATACAATCAACTGCCTATCCCACATTTCTCATCCGATTTGAACCGTTCTAACATCCACACACACTCCACTCACCTCGGACAATCAAACTACCATTTTCCAAGAATTTTTTTTTTCCAGGAATTGTTTTCCAAAGCCCCATTTCCACCTCTTCTTGGACTGTTTTCACATTCTAAATTTTTCAGCTGTTGTTTGACCATTCCACCTTCAAAATGTATCTTTTTTTTCTGTACAAATGCTCGGATTTCCCAAAATTCCAGGAATTACGAAATACCAATTCAGATTCAAACTGTTACTACGTCAACATTTTTCAACCGTTTTGAAAAATTCCAAGACCAACCAATTCATATGATCTAGGACAATTGTGGTATTACCTATATTTTAAAATATTCCTGGTTTACCCCAAATTCCCAAATTTGTAGGAAATTCCAATTCAAATGAATGGACGTATTCATAGTTCTAAAATGCCCAAATTTCTGCGCCATTTTTTACCCGATTCCCGCCTTTCAACCATCCAAACACACTACTCTTACCATCATCGAATGCAAAACATGTTTGCCCTTTCCCAAAATTCCCAATTTTCCCGGAATTTTTAGGAATTTTCTCCCCATTGACAATGAATGGGAAATACAATCTACTGCCTATCACACATTTCTCATCCGATTTGAACCGTTCCACCATCCACACACACACTCCACTCACCTCGGACAATCAAACTACCATTTTCCAAGAAAAAAGAAATTCCAGGAATTGTTTTCCAAAGCCCCATTTCCACCTCTTCTTGGACTGTTTTCACATTCTAAATTTTTCAGCTGTTGTTTGACCATTTCACCTTCAAAATGTATCTTTTTTTTCTGTACAAATTCTCGGATTTCCCAAAATTCCAGGAATTACGAAATACCAATTCAGATTCAAACTGTTACTACGTCAACATTTTTCAACCGTTTTGAAAAATTCCAAGACCAACCAATTCATATGATCTAGGACAATTGTGGTATTACCTATATTTTAAAATATTCCTGGTTTTCCCCAAATTCCCAAATTTGTAGGAAATTCCAATTCAAATGAATGGACGTATTCATAGTTCTAAAATGCCCAAATTTCTGCGCCATTTTTTACCCGATTCCCGCCTTTCAACCATCCACCCACACTACTCTTCCCATTATCGAATGCAAAACATGTTTTCCTTTTCCCCAAATTCCCAATTTTCCCGGAATTTTCAGGAATTTTCTCCCCATTGACAATGAATGGGAAATACAATCTACTGCCTATCCCACATTTCTCAGCCGATATCGAACCGTTCCAACATCCACACACACTCCACTCACCTCGGACAATCAAACTACCATTTTCCAAGAAATTTTTTTTTTCCAGGAATTGTTTTCCAAAGCCCCATTTCCACCTCTTCTTGGACAGTTTTCACAGTCTACATTTTTCAGCTGTTATTTGACCATTCCACCTTCAAAATGTATCTCCCCCCCCCCCTGTACAAATCCCCCAAATTCCAGGAATTACGAAATACCAATTCAGATCCAAACTGTCACTACGTCAACATTTTTCAACCGTTTTGAAAAATTCCAACACTGACACATTCATATGATTTAGGACAATAGTGGTATTACCTATATTTTCAAAAATTCCTGGTTTTCCCGAAATTCCCACATTTCTCGGAAATTCCCATTCAAATGAATTGACATACTCATAGTTCTACAATGCCCTAAAAGTTGCGCTATTTTTTACCCGATTCCCGCCTTTCATCTATCCACCCACACTACTCTTCCCATTATCTAATGCAAAACATGTTTTCCCTTTCTCAAAATTCCCAATTTTCCCAGATTTTCAGGAGTTTTCTCCCCATTGACAATGAATGGGAAATATACAATCTACTGCCTATCCCACATTTCTCATCCGATTTGAACCGTTCCACCATCCACACACACTCCACTCACCTCGGACAATCAAACTACCATTTTCCAAGAAAAAATAAATTCCAGGAATTGTTTTCCAAAGCCCCATTTCCACCTCTTCTTGGACTGTTTTCACAGTCTACATTTTTCAGCTGTTGTTTGACCAATCCACCTTCAAAATGTATCTTTTTTTCTCCCCCGTACAAATCCCCCAAATTCCAGGAATTACGAAATACCAATTCAGATCCAAAATGTCACTACGGCAACATTTTTCAACCGTTTTGAAAAATTCCAACACTGACACATTCATATGATTTAGGACAATAGTGGTATTACCTATATTTTCAAAAATTCCTGGTTTTCCCGAAATTCCCACATTTCTCGGAAATTCCCATTCAAATGAATTGACATACTCATAGTTTTACAATGCCCTAAATTTTGCGCCATTTTTTACCCGATTACCGCCATCCACCCACACTACTCTTCCCATTATCGAATGCAAAACATGTTTTCCCTTTCCCAAAATTCCCAATTTTCCCGGAATTTTCAGGAATTTCCTCCCCATTGACAATGAATGGGAAATACAATCTACTGCCTATCACACATTTCTCATCCGATTTGAACCGTTCCACCATCCACACACACTCCACTCACCTCGGACAATCAAACTACCATTTTCCAAGAAAAAACAAATTCCAGGAATTGTTTTCCAAAGCCCCATTTCCACCTCTTCTTGGACTGTTTTCACATTCTAAATTTTTCAGCTGTTGTTTGACCATTTCACCTTCAAAATGTATCTTTTTTTTCTGTACAAATGCTCGGATTTCCCAAAATTCCAGGAATTACGAAATACCAATTCAGATTCAAACTGTTACTACGTCAACATTTTTCAACCGTTTTGAAAAATTCCAAGACCAACCAATTCATATGATCTAGGACAATTGTGGTATTACCTATATTTTAAAATATTCCTGGTTTTCCCCAAATTCCCAAATTTGTAGGAAATTCCAATTCAAATGAATGGACGTATTCATAGTTCTAAAATGCCCAAATTTCTGCGCCATTTTTTACCCGATTCCCGCCTTTCAACCATCCAAACACACTACTCTTCCCATTATCGAATGCAAAACATGTTTTCCCTTTCCCAAAATTCCCAATTTTCCCGGAATTTTCAGGAATTTTCTCCCCATTGACAATGAATGGGAAATATACAATCTACTGCCTATCCCACATTTCTCATTCGATTTGAACCGAAAAAAATTCCAGGAATTGTTTTCCAAAGCCCCATTTTCACCTCTTTTTGGACAGTTTTCACATTCTAATTTTTTCAGCTGTTATTTGACCATTCCAACTTCAAAATGTATCTTTTTTTCCCCCGTACAAATCCCCCAACCGGGGCGGTATAGCTCGGTTGGTAGAGTGGCCGTGCCGGCAACTTGAGGGTTCCAGGTTCGATCCCAGCTTCCGCCATCCTAGTCACTGTTGTTGTGTCCTTGGGCAAGACACTTTACCAACTTGCTCCCAGTGCCACCCCCACTGCTTTAAATGTAACTTATTTGGGTTTCACTATGTACAAGTGCTTTGAGTCACTAGAGAAAAGCGCTATATAAATATAATTCACTTCAGTTGTTTTCCACAGTCCCATTTTCACCTCTTCTTGGACAGTTTTCACAGTCTACATTTTTCAGTTGTTGTTTGACCATTGCATCTTCAAAATGTATCTTTTTTTTCTCCGTACAAATTCCCGGTTTTCCCAAAATTCCAGGAATTACGAAATACCAATTCAGATTCAAACTGTTACTACGTCAACATTTTTCAACAGTTTTGAAAAATTCCAACGCCCAAATTTTTTTTACCTG